>NC_058030.1:7497362-7751451 GCF_019176455.1 Solea senegalensis | reverse complement strand
CCTCATGCTGGTGATGATACTACTCTGTCTGAAGTATGTAATGATGTGATGATTTGGGCTGTAAAGTTCATGCAATTGCACTGTTTATTGTGTTAGTTGTTTATTTCTTGTTATTAAATATATATATAATATATTTATTATATATATATATATTAAAGTTTTTTTTAAATGTGCATGACGCTGAATTAACCTGTTAGAGCTTTGGTTCTCAAAAGTTTTATATTAAGTACCACCTGAGAAAATATTGAACTCACAAAGTAATGCCGTAATCGCCAATGTTAAAATACAGTGGTGTGAATAGGTCGAGCCAAGTCAGCTACGGACTTTTCACAGGAGGCAGATTTATGTAGAAATGTACACTTGCTCTATCGCTTTCAATTCATGATCACCAGAGGACAAGTCCTGGTGAGTCAAGACATTCATGTCCCTGATATGTATTACAACAACTTATGTGACTTATTTTTCTTCCATCTGAAACCTGGTGGGTTAGGGTTAGGATCTGGTACCTGGTGTTTGTGCTAATTCTCAAATGTTATGATATGAAAATGGTGAACATTGTAAACATGCATGACAGTGTTTCAAAATAGATGTATTAACTCCTGTTCTCATCAGACAATCCTGAGAGATTCAATTTTCAGTTTTTCTTAGAATGAAACAGTACTGAATAAAAACCCAATAAAACAACAGACTCACTTACTCCTTCTTGGTCCTCTCCAGATGGACGGTAAAAGGGAAGATTTGTCCTGTTCCTGCAGGGTAGCCAGATGATGACCAGTAGATGGGAGGAAAGTGTGATCAGTGAGCAGGAGCTGGAGAAGAAACCAGTGTGTTTACGTCTTTTTAGTATGAAAAGTCAACAAGGGACAGAAACAACATCCCCATTTTGATCTGATAAATATTTGGCTACTATCCTCGGGGTTGGGTGCATCCACTCTGGCTTTGTTATGGCTCATTAGCTTTTACTGCCAGACTAGATTGATTTCATTTTCCCTTTGATAAACTTGGGGGAAAAAGCAAAATAAATACATGAATAAAGGTAGTATTTTATTACCAAAATACTAACACAAGCTACCTAGCTTAGTCACCAGCTCGGGTAAAGGTCTTCCTCGAACATTTATCACATATATGACATTTTTAGCATTAAAATGACAACTGTGCTCGGTTGAGCGGCTAACGTTCTGTGTACGATTTCGCTAACGTTAGCATAGCAACTTTGCTAACAACAGAAACCCAGTGACAGCATTCAATAAGACAGAGGTTCACCACTGAAAAAGACCAGCGAATAAATATTAATATTAGAACATTAATAAGTTAATAACCCTGTTTCACTTACAAAACAATGAACATTTAAATCCAAGTCAGCAGGTTCCTTTACTGACAGACTGTGGTAGCTTGGTTCAGTGTGTGGGTGTGACGATGACGGTGGGCGAATCAACAGCTTACATCTAGTTTTAGGGTTTTGAGTAAAAAGTTAATATTATTATAACAGACTTCAGAGTTTTAAAGACACTGCAAAAACTGGCAGTAAATAATAATGAGATACTTGATACTTGATACTCAAAATGATGACTTGCTCAGTCATCATTTTGAGAGTGTCCCATAATTATGAGATAAGTCATAATTATGAGATACTTAATCATAATAACGAGATGCTAAGTCATAATTTTGAGATACTTTGTCCGAATTATGACTTATTATCGCACAATTATGGACTTACTAATACATATTACTTTATTAAGTAGCAGAAATGGGCTTCCATACAGTATAATGTACTCTACTTATTCTACTTATTCCACATATTTTTAATTTGCTGTGAAGGTAGATTGATATTAAATATTAGATTACATATTAAGAAATAACAATTGTCAATAGCAATTCTTGAAAAGTACACAAACAGTTTGTTTTTTTGGCTGGTTTGATGAACATGCAACCGTGTTGTACTGAATATTGTTGTCCTGCAGGGGGAGCCAGAGCTCTTTTCCTGTCTTCACTCTTGAACCTCAGTGGTTTTGAGATGATGTGTTTGACAAATTTTAGCACATATTACCTTCTTTACTCCTTAGGTAACACAAACAGTTGCAAATTCTTCTCAAGTATGATTCAATTACATTGATTTTCATGCACATTCCACAATGTCAGTGGCTGAAGTGGTTGAGCATGTGTACCTAATAAATTGGCCAATGACGGTATAACATGAAGTTTTAAGCTTGTGTGACATGATGTCCTGTGTGAGCTTGAGAAACAACGTGGTTTCTTCTAGTCCAAGAGAAAAGAAAACTTCATCCTTACATAACATTTAACACTAAAAATCCAGCCTTGTAACCACAGAACATTGTGTTGTTTCTCTTCTATAATTACGTTATTAAACGTTATTGTTTGTTTCTGTGTTGACTTCAGTGTTGTCTTTAAAAGCACAGCATTCAGCTACAACCTTAAAATGGACACACAAGAAAAGAGCAACAGTGATTTTTATGTGTTAGTTTAGTTGTATGTGTAGATTACTAATGGCAAGTGTTGTAGTGGTGGATTGTCAAAGTAAACCCCAAATGCTGGCGTCTGATGAAGATATGAAGAAAGGACTCCTCCCCTCTATATTTTCCACAGTTAGTTGGCTCTCTGTGTTTTCATCTTGTGCCTTCAGTCTCAGCAGCGACTGAAGCTTCATTCACATGGAGTCACACAAACACACCAGCCCACTGTAGTGATCCAGGGTCACTGAATGAATCATGAATGAATAATAGCTCGGAGGGGAGTTTTTACCATGTGTTCAGTCTCTGAGGCACAACTTCCTCTCGGGGAGTTTGTGTATAAAACACAGAGACAAACAAATCTCTTCTTGTATAATGTACCTAAAAGGGATACTTGAGTAAAAGTACAAGTATCTTAGCAGAAAATGACTGACTTTAAGCAGGAATAGACAACCTTATGATACTATCTATGAGGTGGAAAGTGTTGAATTGCATTTGTTACTGTAATTGATTAGGTATTGTGTGTACGTACTGTACTTCACTATGTTGTAAATCACATCTGTCACTGAGTAAAAAAGTGTTGGTTTGTATTTAATAGAAAATAAAGATAAAATAAAAATAAAAAAATCCCATAACCCGGAAACTTTGGCAATGAATGATGACGACATTATGTGTTCACATATTTTATTCTGTCAGCACTTTTTAATTTGTTTGCCTTTAACAATGAATGTAAACTTTGTGTCCCCTTGTCAAACAAGCTACTTTTTCTACTTTTTACTTTGAAATGTTTTCCTGATATTACTGACATATCTGTATCTCATGCTCACACAATACATTCTTGTGATACTGGCATTGTGTGTCTTCTTAAATATGACACATTACAGCACTGCGACGGTTGAAAAATATAACTCATTCTCTGTTACGGGGGAAAGTCCATAATAACTTGGTGGTGAAACACGCTCTGTGTGTCTGCATTCCTGAGCACAGTGAGATTTTATGTCACAGCATGTTTGACTTCATCTCACGTCACTCTCATCCATATGCAGGACCGGTCAGCATCAGCTGGTCCTTCAGTGGAATCCGGTTCACAGAGCGACAGAGCTGCTCTGATGAACGGCCTCACTGTTGTACGCGCTGTATGAATATTTCATGCCAGAGATCTAAATTCTGCTGTGACCTGCAGTCACGGCGGACGTGTTGGGCTCACAGACGGACTATATCTAAATATTATATGTTTATTCATATTAGTCTTGCAGTTTGAAAAGTGAAGCCCAGACAGTATGAAGGAAGCAGCCACCAGGGGGCGACTCCACTGGTTACAGAGAGAATAAGCTTATTTCTCACTTGTACCTGATGAGTTCAACTTTTCTTTAATAGCACACAATGTCAGTTTTGTAGGTCATTTTCCCATTCATCCATCTCGTTATCCTCCACATGAGGGTTGCTGTGCCAATCTCAGCTGACACCCTGGACAGACAAACAACCATCCACTCTCACACTCACAGTCAGTTTACAGTATCCAATTTCCCTAATCCCCAAATCTGCATGTTTTTGGATTGTGAGAGGAAACCCCTCGTCGCAGGTGAATTTCCAGTTGCAAAACGTTATCATGGCGCCACTCAAATTGCGAATCTCGAGGCTTCAAAAACGGGAGTTCTGTGGAGTTGCAAATATCATACTTATTTTGCATTAGCCATTAATGTTCTATCTGTGCCTATAAGGCGTATGTATAGTGGGAAAATGAGCTGCTGAGAAAGAAAACATTCAAACATTCAGACTGCTCACTAACAGCCTGCTCCAACCCGGCCCAGTTTGGCTCGGCACAGTCATCATCCTGCCTGCATTATCTGCTCTGTCGGATGGAAAGTGTGGACAAGGGGGTGGGGATGAAAGCTTAATTGTCCTGATTCTCTTCCTTTGTTGGGGATTGTAGCAACATTTCTAGGTCACCGGCTGTGACTGAACACCCCACTGCCTAAACTGATGCTTCACTATGAGAATAACACCCCTTTGTGTGTGCCCCTCCTCATCCCCTCATCCTCTCCTCCCCATATTTTCACTCTGCACTATCGAGAGGAATGCAATTAGAAATCAGCTCCCGGCAACAACACCAACAAAAACCACGCGGCGATCAACAAACCGATTCCAGCTTGTGTTTTAAAAATGCAGACACTGTTTGTTTCTTTAACCTGAGTTTTGGACGCTGCATCTAAAGGCCTCTGATGATGGTTTCAGTCATAAAACATTACATTTGAATAAATTCCTAGGTCTTTTCACTGAATAATAAAAACGGGAGGCAGATGATCCACTGTGATGATGAAGGAAGAGCAAGAAGCCTTTGACCGTAAAGCTCTGCGAGACATCGCATGCTTACATGCTCAGGCTGCTGGGCACGAAAGGTAAAAGAAATGAATCCTCTAGGAACCATCGTACCATCCACTATCTACCACTTTATCCTTCATATAAGGGTATAAGGGTGCTAATCCCAGCTGACATAGGGCAAAAGTTGGGGTCACACCCAGGAGAGGTCACCAGTCCATCACAGGGCCACATAGAGACAAACAGCCGTTCACTCTCACGTGACAATTAAGAGTATCCAATTTACCTAATCCACAAATCTGCATGTTGAGAAACCCCACCCAAACTACATGCAGAAAGTCCCTTGTTCCGACGGGGCTGTGAACCGCGTGGCCCCTACTTATCATATTAACCTAGCGTTTACTGTACAGTAACAAAGCGATTCAACTGCTTCAAACCCAAACAAGAAAGAATCACTTAATGACACTCAATCATCCTCAGTGTTTGTCAAACGTACCCATGGTTCCTCCACCTCATGTCCTGAAACAGTTTAAAAACAAACATCAGAGGGAGGACATATTGATTTATTGATTTATTGCGGGACCGTTTTTAAACCTGCTTCAGATAAACATGAGAAAGTGACACTTGATTTGACTTGTTGATGCCTCCAGGTAAAGTGCAGCTCGTAACTTCATGTTTTGTGACTCTTTGTGGGTTTTTGTTTTGTCTTTGCAGACAGAAGTTACATTACCTGCATCATCCGCACAATCCTAGGACGACCGGCTTTCGTTTCCTTCGTAACCTGGCTACTGTCCACCAATCAGGGGCCGGTGATTCCAGCACTCCCAGGATGTCCTCTCATCCCAGAAAACAGCCCTGGGAGCAGTTAGGAGAAGGTCAGTGAGCAGCTTGTTTAGCAGCAGAGCCTCAGTGTACCCGCCACCCCATTGTTTCTGAATGAATGGGGCTGTCTAATTACTGGAGCAGGGACTGGGGCCGCCAGCCTCGGTCACAAAAGACTTGGACGCACACGTTTGATGCCAGAGAGCAAATCAAAGCCAAAAGGACGATTAAGGACGAATGCAGTTTCCTTACAAAGAAACCTCTCTGGGCGATTCTGCTCTGAATACAATTGGACGAGAACATTGTCGTTAACCAAGTGTGTGAAAGGCATTTTTAAATCTCAGATGATGGGTAGAATTCATATGAAAACAAATATACAACAATCTAGAGTAAGAATATTGTTCATTAGAGGCATCACATTTGGAGCGATGAAATAAAAACTACAGTTAATAATATTAAACAATATTTAACGGTGCAGATTTGATGTATAATTATTACCTTGGCTTTTGTCTGTGAGCAGACAAAGGGGCGGGGTCCTGTATGGCCCAAGGAAGAAATGATTAGATTGTGGTTGTGATCCATGTACAAATCCTGATTCAGGATTTAAGGGTTAGGGTTCTAACTGTTAACCTTGAAGGACAGGAGACTCTATGACCCTGTGAGCACCCCCTGAGTGCTTTCTCTAATGTTAAAATATAAAACTTTTCAATTGTTGCATCAAATGATTGGACCAAAAAAAAACTCTGTCTCTGCTTTTAAAGACAATTCTTAATGACACTTGTTAATGTTTAACCAATAATTTGAGACTGTTTTTCTCCCTCTTCACAAGTGTTTTCTGGCACATTGAAAATAGGAATTTGTTCTGAATGTTTTGCCAGGTAAAAACAACAACAACCTTATTTTTAAGAGTGAGATTGGAGAGTTCTTTTATCCCCAAACGGAAGTTTGTGTCGCTTTGTAAACCGCTCACTCCCTCGCAAACCAAACTCCATACAGAAATTTGGCTATTTTACATTTTACAAGGCACACAGGAGTTGTTATTGTTCCACTGCTGCCTCCATCAGTGAGTTCAAATGTGTTATTTTGTGACTTCAGTGTTCGGATAGACCTACCTGACACAAACTTACCAAACAAAGCAGCAGCTTCTGTGTCGTCACAAGCTAAAAACAACTTTAGTGTGGCCTGACGGCTCGATAAAGAAACTTATTATATATTATATTAATTTTATTATATTATATTAAGATACTGTATAGATTCTCGTATAGAGAAATAGATTTTATTAGGCAAGCGTAATAAAAGTGGCTACAATCTTCAGGTCAGAACAACACACCTCAGTAAATCTGTAACATCACTTCTTTGCCTTGTTTACCAAACGTGCAGTAAACAGGGCAAAGCAGGGCAAGAGTGAGTGAGTGAGCCTCCATGTATGTGCTACTGTCGCACTGTTCACCATGGCAGCCAGCTGAGGAAAACTCCTCCTGTTGTCATGACAACAGGAGACAAAGACAATGGCACGCTGTGTTCTACCCTGGCTGGGCAGTGGCTTGCGTGATGACGGAAAAAAAAAAAGTGGGAAAGAGACGGAAACAGCCGAGTTGTGCGTGACACAGCAAATAAACGGTCACCAGAAGTGAAGTCGGGTTTTGTTCTCGTGCTTTTTTCTTTTTTGAGCAAAACAAAACCATAATAAATAATGTTGTTGCTTTGAGTTGCTGTCCTTAAGGGAGGGAGGTTGGATTGTGCATTGGACCGAGTGTAAGACGATGAACTGTAAAAAAAACAACAATGGCAGTTGTGTCCTCTGGACGACAGAGAGTCTTACTCTGCTCCTCGTCCTTGTTTGGGTTTCCTCCTCTTCTTCTACCACCGAGTATGATTTTCCCCAGAATAAAGTGCTTTGCCAAATTTGGTGTTTGATTTAAGGGGTTAAATTAAACCTAAATGGTCTTATTGTCTCGAGTTTCCCCTCAATTTACTTTCAGACCCAGATGAATTGGACACTCTAAATTGACCATGAGAGTGAATCTTCTTTTTTCTCTATGTGTCTCTGTGATGGACTGGCTACCTGTCCAGGGGGGGCCTTGCTTCGCCCTACGTCAGCTGGGATGACATGGACATAGGGCGACCCGCATGTGGAGGATAAAGCGGTGGAAGTAGAAGATGAGTAAGTGAGATGTCATGGTGGGAAATTTTGTTTTCAAATACTTTTTAATTGAAGTGACAAAACACTGTCACACTACAGACCGAGTGCAGTGCAGTTTCTGTGAAGAACAAAATACTCACACATACACACACACACACACACGTCAGCCTGACTCCCGACATCAGCTACGCTACACAGCATCTACAGACATTTTCAATATATTACTGTACATGCATTTACCATTTAACTCTTCAAAAATGCAAAATGCAACAACTAACGGTATTTCATGATATTCTGAATCGTTTCCTGGAAAGAACTCTAAGTGGATCAAAGTTTAAGTCGTACATTCCCATATAATCAATTCCAATTACTTGAAAGAATTTGTTTCAAACAAATAAATATTTTCTTGGCGAGCGACAGGTGTAAATTCAACACAACTAACTAAACTCTACAGGAAACACTACCTATTTTCCGAGGAAATGGTTGGGAATGACATCAAATAAAATAAAAATACAAAGTGGCAGATTCTGTAAAAAGAAACGTGAGTTAAAGAAATAAATGCTACGATTTAATACTGTGTTCTCTTCTATGTGAACTCTGTAAACAGTGAGAGGGCAGACAAGTTGTCTGTTCGTCTGTCAGCACAGACACTTTAAGTCCAGGAGTCTGATGGGGTCACGCCCACCAACCAATGTCCTAATAACATTAAAGGAAGCTCTGTTGACCTTTGACCTCAGCAATGTGTCCCCACAGTGGTATAGGCAGCGGAGGTGGAGGCTTCCTCACAGATGGTACTGAACGGCGACAGCTCCAGCTCAGTGGTTATGAGCTCGTTGTCGGCGTCGCCGGTGGCCGGGGACTGTGGCGGGCCGCACTCGTCGCAGCAGCAGCAGCAGCAGTCCAGGAAGGCTTTGGTAAACGGCTGGCACAGCGAGAACAGCAGCACCGGCGTCACCGCGGACTTACAGAAGAGCAGCAGCTGGCTGACCAGGTGAAGGATGTCCAGCGCTTTCCTGGGAACACTGGCTTCCATGTACGTGCTGAGGATGTTGCAGATGTTCTCCGGGATGATGCAGAAGCCGTAGAGGATGGCCAACACCACCACGGCGCAGTTCATCTGGCTCTCGAGCTGGATCTGCTTCTTGCTGCCACGGACGCAGGAGCGCTCGGCGCGGCGGATCTTGCGAGCCGTGAGCAGCGAGCTGCAGATGGTGAACAGCGTCGGGAGGCAGAAGTAGCAGCCGAAGTACCACCAGAGTCGAGCGCCGTCGTACGTGAGACCCAGGATGTACAGAGTGTCCGGGAGCTCGGTGGAGATTCGGACCACGCAGCGCTCGCACGGCGTCACGTCGGGCGGGTCGCCGTCCTCGGTCACCAGCTGACGTATCAGCAGCTCGGGTAGCGCGAGCAGCAAAGCGCCCAACCATATGACGGCGAGCTTGGCCGTGGTGGACGCCCAGTTCTCGATCATCTCATAATACATCTGCACGTTGGTGGCGGCCCGGAACCGATCGATGCACAGAGCGCACAGTGTGAAGGTCGTGACCCCAAGAGAAGCCACCTGGGGACAAAAGCAAACTCTGGTTACACTTGAAACACCAGGGGGAAAAGGTGCAAAAATGGCACTGCAACATAAAAGGGACATCAATAAAAGTAGAAGTAAAACAGTAAAAAAGTGACATAATAGAATTGTAAAATGGTAAAAACTACATAGAAGTGTCTGGGTTGACTATTTGTATCCTGGGGTGAAGGCCAAGGAGAAGAGGTGGGTCTTTAAAAGCTACACAACAACTTCTAAATCGCACCTTTAATGACTTGTTACTGTATGAAATATGTACACACTAAATGTCACAGAGGTCATGTAGTTCCTCGTCTGATAAGTAGCTCAGACTTAGTCAACACAGCCTTTGGTTTTCCGACGAGCAGAGGGCACAAACACTGGCATGTCCAGATGTGAACACATGTCATAGAAATTGCAGCCATGGTGTTGTGTCACATGATTCTGAACGCCTCCACTTTCCTGGTATTGGATTTGACTAAATTTCAGGATGTTTAATCTAAGGAACTGAAGAGCAGAGGTGACCGAGCCTTTGCGGTGGAAGTCCCTCAGCTTTGGAACAGCCTGCCCTGGTTCATCAGATCAGATGTGCCCACACTCTGAGATTTTTACATCTTCTTTAAAAACCTATTTTTTAAAACGTTACTTTTCTTTTACTACATTTCCTAAACTAGGGAAATCACTCAGAGAGAGCAAACTTCCTTCAAGGCCACAGTTTCACCACTGGTGTTTCCTGCAGCTTCGTGTTCACATTCACAACAATACGAAGGATAAATTATCATAAACTTTATTGCATCTACACCTTGGGACAATCTCGCCTCGAGTAAAAAGCAGAAACTATAAATCTTATCAAGCGTAAAATGTTATCTCATCACATGATCTCCCTCTGAGCTGAATGCACTCATCAGACCTGTTTTCCACACGTCACTCGTGCAGTGAGACATGATCCACAGAGGTCCTCTCACCTCCAGGTACGGGACGATCCTGCAGGAGAACTCTCCCAGCAGCCAGTTCTTCGTCAGCTCGTGAAACACCACGAGCGGCAGACAGAAGAAGATAATGACGAAATCCCAGAGCGCGAGGTTGGCCAGCAGCGAGTTGGAGATGCTCCTCATGTAGTAGTTGTGACACACGATGCACATGACCGACACGTTCCCGATGATGCCCACAGTGAAGATGACGATGGCGAGGATCATGACCGCGTACGCGCCGTAGGACTCCGCGGTGACCGGGAAGAACGGATTCTTCACCTGCTTGCGTCTGGTGCGCGTGTTTCCCGGCACGAACGGCGTGGTATCGGGGAAGTCCGGCAGAGAATATTCCTCCTCATAGTCGCTGGTGTTGACGGCGAATTGCGCGGCCTTTTGCGCCTGTGCCATGGCCGTTGGCAGAGGCTGTGACGCGGACGCGGCTCCTTCCTGCAGCGGCTCACTGCGCTTCAGTCTGTTGGGTTTTGCGCTGCGTCTTTGTCGCTGCTTGTCCGCGGGGATGCAGGCGGACCCATGCGGGGTTTGGTGAGGAACCTCTCCAGGAATGCACCCACCTCTCCGCGGCTCTGTGCGTAAGGCTTCCCCTGCGGATACATGTCGTGTGCGCTCGGCGTTACTTTTACGCACAGCGCGGCGGGGAATCTCTGACACTAGCAGTTTAGACGACAACCGATTTACAGTTTCCACCCACGAGGCTTGCGTGTTCACGCCGCGCGTCCCCACACTGTCCTCTCCACTATCCGTGCGCCATTCCCGGCTCTGCGCATTCCTTTCAGCGGCGGAGGACTCGTAATGAGGACTGAAAGTCGTCTTTGTTTTCTGCCAGTCGAGTTGACTCGCGACGGCCTCGCTACACAGCCACAAACACAGTAACGTCACGGGTGGAGTTGGCATAGTGTTGTTCCGTCTAACCCGTGAGATAAAACCGAGTGACCCTAAATGAACAGTCCATGTCTGACCTCTCCACAGTATCCTTCACAGGCAGTTCAGTTTGCCTCCGCGCAAACAGCTTTCACCAGGTCTTTGCTCGCGTAAAACTAGCGAACCTGTCGGGTTCAGGTGGGTCCCGGGGCGGCTCCAGTCTGGAGACATCACCGAAGAGAGAACACCCAGAGCGGAAAAACGTAAACAGATGTTCAGAGGGTTGTAGAGCTGGATCTCAGGCGAGGCGCTGTCCACCTCCGTCAGAGAAAGTTTGCGCTCATCACACTTGAGCGCTCAAAGGCCTCGGCTAAGCAAAGATCTGACCGAAGGAGACGCGGATCATCCGAGAGACATGGGAGGACCCGAGGGAGGGAGCGGTAGGAGGGAGGAGGAGGAGAAGAAGAAGGAGGAGGAGGGCTGGTAGAGGAAGAGGCCAGTCATCAGCTTATTCTGATCTGATAATAAATTGTAGAAATAACATCAACTACAACCTGAAAGATCCACTGACGTTTTGGGGGTTTAATGTGTAAAATGTTTCAATTGAAACGTTAAAAATGTGAGAGTGAAAGATTTTTCCAGATCTCTGTGTGTGTGCTCAACAGGAGAGAAAATAAACAACCCTTTTTTAAGGTTTTGACCTCAAAATCGTACAACCATTGTATAGTACAACCTTTAAATAACCTAAAGTGAGTTTCCTTTACTACAGAAGTTCTAGTTTTAGTTCCTGCATGACATGTTTTATTCCCATGCTGTACATAAACACAGGAAAAGTGATTTTACACTTATCTCATTAAACAAAAACCTTAAAATGAACATCCAGCTTGTCAGAAAAAGTTAAAAAAAACTTTATAAAAAAACCTGGTTAATGTTAAGTGGACTTACATCTCTGGACAACAGTAAATAAAAGTGTCTCTTTCCTCCATTGAACAGAGGGAATGTTCAAATCACTATTCTTTCACAACCAGTGAAAAGTCAGTGTAAAGAGAGGCATTAAGCAGTCTTGTCTGCCACCTAGTGCACAGTCTGATTACGACATCATCCCTCTCCTAATGCTCTCACGTCATAAAAATAAACCATAAAAGACATTGAAATGTAACAGTGTCAACACTTCAGAGGAGTGTCTGTCATTTGCCATCACTTGGGGTCACTGGGTTGTACATATTTTGTCCACCAGTATCTTATGACCATAATTGGACCATCTGGAATTATTTTGATTTTATGGCTTATTCAACATTACTGTGTGTTTTGAGGAATAAAGGGCAAAACAAGGGCTTTTTATTTTTCAAGTTTATAACAAAATAGCAACTCTGACATGAACAAATAATTTCACGTTTACAATTTGAACTTTGAACTATTTTGGATACGTACAAAAAATGTTGTCAGTCCTGGACTTTTAGTTTTCAAGTTTCTGCCTGTTTTTATTTTGTGTGGTACTCCCTAGGAGTGTTTCTGGTCCTGGGGACCCACTGCCTTGCATGTTTTAGATGTTTCCCTGCTCCAACACATCTGACTCAAATAAATGGGTCCATTACCAGGATTTCTGCAGAGCTTGGTGATGAGCTACTTGAATCAGGTGTGTATATGGGCGCAAAGCTCTATTTCTCTGCTTTCCGGTAGTTTTTCAATGTTCTAGATATCACAAATGGTCTAGGAGTTACGGTAAAGAGATGGACGCATGCCGAATCATGTCGGCAACAACATGATAGTCATAAGAGGGACACCTTATGCCAAGTCCTGGCACAAAGGAATGAACAGCTGGTCACTTTGGGAGACTTGTTTAAGGAAATAAGTGAACATTAAGTACAAGTCTTAGTATTCTGTACCCGGTTAAGCGATAACACACTGTCTTTCAGTTGCTCAGCAGATGGCAGTACAGCTCCATCAATGTGGATCAGTTCAGGGATGTTAGTTCTTGAAATTATTCGAGCACACAGCTTGTACAGAAAGCATTATCTTGCATTTCTTGCAGTATTAATTTATTCACAGTTATTTTGTCTTACACAATAAATAAGCGCGCACACACACACACGCACACACACAAAGGTAGAGACAGTTTCCTATACAGGACACTGGTTTACCACAGTGGCATCAGTTGCTTCAGACAGGCTCAGACTGGGTGGAGGAGGCTCTGGTGGCGGTGGTGTGGCAGATCTGGTAGCAGGTTTGGTTCAGTCCATCATCGTCCTCTCCAAGATACGCAGTCAGACACACGTTGAGCCATGGACGCTTCCCTGAGGACAATAACAGAAGAGCAAGCAAACCCACAATTTAAATAGATTACTTGACACACACACACGTCAGCTCCAGCTCAACACAAAGTGGCAGCCCACCATGATGTCACCAACTGGTTTATGAACTTAACTGTTCTGTTAAGAAATTCTGCAGCTGTAAACAACTCTTGAGTAACAAATAACCTGGCTTTACAATTGTCAGACACTTCTGCTGCTGGGCTTTTTTGTGGGTTTTACACTTACAATCCACATGTGATTGTTTTAGTGCAATACCTGCGTTGCCTCCTGGTGGACAGAGGGCATCCATAGTTTGTTGGATGCGTCTCTGAGCCTCCTGATCGACTGCCGCATCCTCAGCTGACACGCCGAAGAACAGCTCCTGATGACGGATGCCAAACAAGGAAAACAGACGACCAACAAGAGTTGGGTGTTAATTAAAATGAAACAAGACTGATTTTGAATGCAGCCTATTCTGTCTGGTGCCCATATTGCAGGAACTCATCAGCATTTATTCCTCCTTTGCTTCTTCTTTTCATTCAAGTTGATGCAACTCAACACACTGTAGACAATATGGTAATATGGTAATATTTTTTTGGTAAACGTTCAAACATCGGACATGCTTTTTTCTTCTCATCTCGATCCACTTCAGAGCGAAGCAGGGACGTTTGATGTAATGTGAAACTCACAGCGTCTCTCCACAGAAAGACGTCCAGCGTGCCTGTGGCGTCCTGCAGCTCGAGCTTCATCAGCAGGATGAACTGCAGCAGCTGGACACCAAGAGCTGCAGACCAGAAAACCACAGATATTAACGATGTGTGATTTGTTTTCCGGGGAAAAAGCCGCAGCGATAACAGACCTCACATCAGCTGGGAGCTGTCGGGAACCTTTACAAACCTGCTGAATAGGGGAAAAAGTAAAAGGACACAAACTGAGTCACTAACATCTGTGTCTTGGATCCTGCAGATACTTAATGAGCTGTGTCTGTTAAACTTAATCCTTCAGACACAGAGTGTTAATGTCTCGGGCTTGCACTCAACAAGCATTTTTATTACCTATTAACCACAGGAGACACAAACTGTCCAACACAATTTACCATGACGTCTTACTGTACATTTGCTGTTGATGAATTCATCAAAAATATCAGTTGAAAACACAACAGTGACATATGAGTTTAAATGTGGGACACCAATCATATCATTTATTACATTCAAGAAAAATGGGAGCTTGAGGCCAATGTGATAATGACAGAGTGAAGAGTGGGAGAAAAGCCTCTTAACAAAGAGTTGAGACGGGGGAGAGAACTTGATTGGAAGATTAAGGAAAGGTATTTTAGAACACCGGGAGTGTCTTTGCCATTATGCTGAAGGGGTTGTGGGATGATCGGTGATCGCATGCATATTTTATGGGATTGTCCAAAACTACAGACATTTTTGGATACGATTAAAAGGGAAATAAAAGTTATTTTAAATGTTGAGTTGCCTTTAAAACCCACACATTTGGATGTATTCCACAAGGTTTACTTTATAGTGATAATTTACATGTATCCAAAGAGTTCTGGACTAATAGGCTTAAACGGGTGCACTTGATGGAAGAATGTTTCTGCAGAGATGGACACCAGTCACCACTATATCTGGCTGAATAGACAATAACACACATCACCATCTACTTTTATTCTATTATTATATTAGTATTAGTATTATTCTCTCCCACTGCTTCCTCACTTGTTTTCTTTCTGGCTTGGGTGAACACTTGGCAAAGTCAAATGAGCTCTGTTGTCCGTTGTCAAGGAATCATAAAAATAAAAACATTGGGCTGCTTCTGGGTGTCCTACAACTCCACGCTTTCCTGTTAAAAGCCCAGAGGTTCAAAGCAGACTTTGTCTCACCTTCTGCAATGACCTTCTCATCGATCACCTCCGCTCCGTCAGTGCGCGGCTCCCTCACTGCCGCCTCAGAACACTGCTTACACCTGAAGTGCAGAAAACCAAAGAGCGCGTGAATGATGCTACGGATCTCCGTAGGATGTGATTTAGCGCTTACAAATCAAAAGAATACACAGAAGAATAATCACCATAATAGTTACTGTAGCAAACCTACACAGAGAGAATATGTTTGACTGCCAACCTTAACTATTTCCTCTGCAGAGAAGAATTCTTTGTCACTATCTGACAAATCTACAATGACCTAAGTTGACATGACTTTCATAGGAAATGTGAGACAAAGTACGACTCCTCTGAAACATGAACTACTGTTAGTAAAAGTGGATTTGGGCACAGTTTAAATTCACCTGTTAAATGAGCCTAGATAAACTCTTGTCTTACACTTTTTCTCGGTTTATATACTGGGGCATGAATGTACACGCCAATTAAATATTTATACTATTACCAGATATTATTTTGAATTATGAATCCTTTCTAAAAGCAGGTCCTATTTAAAACCCGTCTACCAGCATCTGAGACACAGCATCATATACACCAGACAAATCCGGAACAAACATTTACAGTAAGCTTTTTTTCTCTCTCACTTTAATGGCATGCAAAAATGTTTTGATGTGTTTTCATCAGCGTGAGAAGACCTGACGGTGGTGTAGATGTATAAAAAGCCTGTCCTCGGCTGATAACCGTCTCTGTTGGAAGCTTATTTGCTTCTCTCACTACAACTGTGGACTCCACATTTCAGGTTTGAACATCCTGCCTCAGTGGCTGATCTACTGAGACAACATACATTAGCCCATCTGCTCAATCCAAATATAAACTTATCTCACAGACGTCAGTACCACGTGTTCTGTGAGCTGCTGTCGTGAAGCACTTAGTGTTATGTTGTTGTTTTTTGAGAAGTTACCATATTTAGATGAGCTGGGGGTGGATCTTATGTTGTGCTTTTCGACTACAGATCCACCAACATCAATCAGAGAGTGCCCAGGTGCCAATAGACACATTTTCAACTCTTGGGAGATTATTCTGTGGAGCTTTTGTTTACTGTATTGCTTAAAAATCCTCTTCACAAGCCGATTGTAACCAATTAATGAATGCACTGCAAACCCCGATGGTCATTCAAGAGATTACAACCCACTATCAGTCATAATCAGTAAGACTGAGCAGAAAACCAGTTGGGCGACTGACATAGCTTCTTGCTCATCATTTGTTTACGCGTGAAAAAACAATCAAACATTGTTTTCATGAAGTTGGTCTCTGACCCGTAGTATCGCTTCCTGCCCCTGAAGAGGAACGGTGCAGACAGGTCAAGCAGAGCCAGGTGGCTGTCTGACGATCTCACAGGGACGATGTTCTGGTAACCAGCCGCCAGGCGACGCGTTTCCTCCAGCGTTGAACCTGCAAAACACAACAAAGTCACCACCTGTCTGACGTGGATAGCAGCCCTCATACATGTTTATATTTTACCCATGAGGAAGACAAGCTCTTTGGTTTTCCCCTCACTCATGAGCTGGGTGGACAGGTGAATGCTCAAAGCTCGGTTTGGGGACCCTGAAGAATCTCTGGGGACATTCACACGCCCAGAGAACAACCACGGTGGAGGAGCACAGGAGCCCGAGTCCCTGCATGCCTCAGAAAACAGACCTGCAACCAGTTCATCATCGGGGACGTCCAGCCTGCCAGTGTGAGGTGAGATTTTACAACCAGAGAGAAATCAGATATTTGACTTCATGACCCAGAGAGACATTTATTATGCTTCCTCCACGGACAAATATCTACAGATGAATCTAAGAGGTCACAAGTCTGAGAGTAGACAAGCACAGAATGAATCATTTGTCTCCATGTTTATAGTCATTGTGAAACTGTATTTGCATTCACAAAAAATCTGCAGAATTGTGTTTAACTTCAGGGTTTGGTTGCTCTGAATATAAACACCGACTGCCATGGGTTTACAGCACATGTAAATGTGTTTAAACCAGTTTAAAACTACTTATTATAATGGCTGCATGAGCAAATTAAGAGTAACACTGTGACATTAGCTGACTTGGTGTGTGTGTGTCTTCATGTGAGCTTACAGGGATGAACACTTGCTACAGTAGAGTTTCAGAACCTGGTGGAGTCTTCGAGGCTTGTAGGATCTCAGCTGGACTCTGACGTGGTGAATCTGACCTGGGTTGCATCGCTTTACCTCGGACAGCTTCACAGGGCGAATGTCGTGATCGCAGCTCCTCTCTGACCACAACGACAACAACATAAACAAAAAAGACACACAGACAATTCAGTTCACTGCTCATAAACTTAAAATATGTACAGTATATACACATATATATACTGTATATACATATATATATATACACATACACATATATATACATACATATACATATACTGCTTAACAAATGAATTAGACCACCAACCAAAGCCACAGCTGCCCTAAATTAACCATGCCCTTAATTATTGTAATTATCCAAATATTTTTTTATGCTTCTGTAATGATGGATACACCAGTATGTACAAGCACTTTCACTAAAATGATATTTTTAATGCTAAAATATAATTATTATTGATATTCATGTATTTTCAAGTTTACGGATTCACAAAACCCCACAGAAAAAAATAGCACATTACTTGATTAAGATGGCAAATTATAGTTATTTACTTTCCTGAAAAGAATAATTAGTTTCAGCAGTTGAATGTTAGGCTTGATTAATTTCTCACTTCTTAGAAAAGAAGCCCAGTGAGCCGTCTCAAATTTGAGTATAAAAAGGTGAACTCAGTTTGTTATTTGCCAAATAAATAACAGTCACATTTTCAGTTAAATGGGGTTCATCTACTTTAGTGTTGTACATTAAATACATTTTAAATTGGCAAACCAAGTGTCAATCAAATGACAATCAAAAAAAAATTGAGACAGAACTAGATTTCTGCACCTCCTCCAGATTCTATTTACAGCCCTGGGGAAATCAGGCCTGTGATAGGAGACTGACCAATGTTCTGTTCCACCAAGCAGCAGCAGCATGTGGGAAAAAAAGTAATTATTCCACAACAAAACACGCGTCATTATCTTATCAGTGGAGCTTCTCAGTGATGGAGAGATGCCCCGGGTCGTTTGTTGAGTATGAAGCATTTGTGTCTGTTCATTTTAAATTTGATGGGAGGGGCTCATGACAGAGAGCATCCATCCCAAAGCAGAGTTCAATTGTTCTGCAGAGAAAACTTAATGAGTTATAATTGTAATTTTGTCTGTTGTGCCACCATTTTCGTTTTTTTGTATTTGGTTGTTTTTTTTCTCAGTAGTAGCTGATGTTTAAGATTATACTTAAGCTGATTAGTGTTCCTGGAATAAGGCATATTTAAAATTCCCTGACACTGATCCACATTTCATCAGTTTTAACCAAACGTTCCTGCATTCCTGGAAATCCAAAAGTCACAGAGAAACAAAACTTAGTAGCAGGAAGCACACAGATAAAATATAAGTGCAGTTTACAACCAGTGCATTAAAGTACACAGACTATTGACGAGTCTGCAGAGTAGGTGGTGACTTCAAATATAAATCTGAGGCAAGAGAAAAAGACATTAAGTGATACTTGGGGAGCAGCTGCGGTGCCGTGTTTCATACCTGTGCCGGTATCCGCTGTGTCCTCATCTGAAAACACAAACAGAGACTATCAAGGACTGAACCAGACAGAGACTTACAAATCAATGGCAATAGTAGCGTGGGCCATTAATTAAACTGAGTAATGTTACAAACAGAGGGGGAAAAAAACAGGGTATGTAATCCAACAAAAGTTATAATTTACTGCATCTTCACCCACACTGCAGTCACAGTAAATTAAGTTTCTGTATTCTGAAGCAGCGCTTTCTACTATTGTTTTGCCATTGGGACATACAGTATAGTATGTTTTGTACAAAGATACTCTTGCTGACTCTGGCATCTTACATTTGAAGTAGTTTTAAAAAGATCACCTTAAGGAAACTGTGCCCTAAATGTTGCGTCCACTCCGAGTTAAACAAGGCACATTAGGCCTGCAGGACTGAACACAGAGCTTTTCTTCTAGCGTGGGTGAGTTTTTAAAGCTGCAGCCGTTTGTCCCTCAGGTCATGGTCAAACTTTGGACTGCGTTGCATCCCCAGTGAAGCGTGGGCTTTTAGAAGACTCAGCTAATGGAGACAGTTCCCTGCAGATTCAGAACAGCCATCCTTTATTCCACCCATCTAACCACCCATGCATCCATCAGTGGAGAGACTATTGTGATTGAGAAGTAAGAATTTTCTTTATATCTGCTGCTGGCAAAGATGTTTTTCTTTTCATCAAACACTTGCAGACGGCACCACTCTGCTCTTCAAATCAAAAATATTTAGATTTATATTTACTATGGTACTGAAAAGCCGACACTTGCACTTACACAGTGGTAAGTGGTAACACAAAGCAGTTTGTTACCATGGCAGTGTGCTGTCATTTCTCTTCTGACAAAATTGTTTCATACCCAGATACTCTGGTGGTGTGCTCCAGACCTCCAACAGCTCTGAGTCGCTCAGTGCGTCCTCTGCGAACATCTCAAGGGATCTATAGTACGTGAAGAAAAGGAGCTCATGTCATAGCAGCACCGCACATTCTGCACATAAACACAGTTAACCGTCTATTTAAATGTCACCTACAAAAGACCAAAGCTTGTGTCAAGCTAAGTTGGTCTTAAACCGGGATTTAATCATGAATTATGTATTTTTACTCAAAACATCACCCCTGAAACATACTGCTCAACATTTTTAAACTTGCACATATAAATCTACATATGATGTTCAAGAATAGCTGCATTCACTTTATTCCCATAAATAGCCATCCCCAGGTTGTAAAAAGTCTATGAGGAAAATTAGGCTACTTCTCACTCGATTTATAACGTCAGTTAACAGTTTCATGTCGTCTTCGGTACAGCATGATGTCTATTTTGCAAATTAGGGACCCATTTAGACTCACACGGACAATAAAGCATGGCATGTACTGTATATGGGCATGTACACCCAACAAAAAGGCTGTACCATAGCATAGTTCCAAAGCTCAGTAGTTTCCTACTGCAACTTTATTTCTAATAAGGCAAATTGGTCACTTTAAATTGACCGTAGTGTGAGAGTGAATGGTTGTTTGTCTCTATGTGGCCATGTGAGGGACTGACGACCTGTCCAGTGTGTGAGCCTGCCTTTCGCCCTATGTTGGCTGGGAATGGCACAGTGCCCCCCTGCAGCCCTCATGTGGAGGATAAAGCGGTAGAAGATCAGTAAGTGAACTTTATTTCTAGCCTTGGTATAAGTTCCCCGTCTCTTCCTGTACCTCTTCAGCTCCTGCACGTCCGGGCTGTTTTCTGGAAGAACCCGGATCCCCCTGCCATATGTCGTCCCACCGTGAAGGTGAAAGGCCAGGTGATCCACCTCTACTGACTGGCTGCTGGTGAGGCCAGGTACTTTACTGGAACCCGGAATCGCTCGCAAGTTGTAGATTCTCAGAAAGTCTCCAGGCTGACGTGACAAGAGAGAGAAAAGAATAGAAGTATCGACAGAGATAAAAACCTATCGTGGAGTACAAATTACATGATAAAAACAAAACATAACTTAATGGCAAAAACAGGTTAAAGCTCATGCAGTGTATTTACAATATAATGGAGTGCACAAAGAAACAGCTTTTCAGCAACCCGGAAGGACAAAGCTCTCTCATCCAGTCTACACAGCTGCCATGCAAGGTGCCAGCAGCCTTCAGCAACAACATGTGGCTCAGCGTCAAAGCTCACAGATCCTGACGTGGCCCACATTAATCGCAGGTTGGACCTCTAACCCTGCGATTAATGGAGCACCTGCTCTGCTCCATCAGCCACAGCTGCCTCCACACTCAGACAAAACAGATACATTTTGCATTTGGCTCAGAGTTTTTCCACTGAGGGAAGAGTTGAAATGTTAGGAAATAGGAGGGGAAAAAACATTCTGATTTAGTGCGACATTCTAAATTGTGTATGTGATTCAGCGAGTATCTGACAGGCAGAGAGAGAAATCTTGATGTACTGTATAAAAATCTGAATTCATTTTAAACAGAAAAATTGAATATAGAAAAAACATAAAAAAGACATTTTTTATGAAAGAAAAAGAAGCAACATGAAGACCATTTTGCTCCCAGGTCCACTTAACTGACACGAAATATCCAAAAGCTCCATCACACTGAACAAGTCCTGATATTTTCTTGCTCACTCAGTCACCATCATAAGGATTTGTGAATCAGCAGATGGCGCTGTTGTGCCAAACTCACCGTCAGTGTGGCCGATTCAGAAGCTGCTCAAAGAACTTGTTCAGAGGGTTTGTCATTTCTGTTTTTCCCCCCCTCTGTAAGCTTGGTCACGACGAGCCTGCAGTCAACAGGAATCTGTTCTCACTCTCCTCCTTAGAAAACGCTTCATCGATCAAGTGTCAGACAGATATACTCTGTGTAAAGGCTTCAGTGACTCGACTAAACAGTTTTATACGTTAGGGTTGAGTTAATATGAGACCCAGATAAACATGTATAAAAGGATGTTTAACTGCATTATGTCTTGGAAGGAGAAGAATGTCACAGGAAGTGAATTCTCGACAAAAGATGTGGCCTTTTTAAAATCCATTTCTCCGAGTGGAACTTGAGTTCATGTCGAGGTGGATTAGTAGCTAATCTCCTGAGGCCTCTGCTGCTCTTGAAGTCCACATAAAGAGATGAACCGGTAGGAATAGAGAGCCGCCAGCACTCCAGTGAAAGCTTTTTATGATCTGGAATTATCCATTTATCTAGAATAATTCCCACATAACTCATTGTTACCATAAAATGACTGAGAGGAGAGGTTCTGCTATTTATGTGGGTTTTGAAGTGTGGAAAAAGAAGAAGAATTAAATATTGTCTAGATTGACGCTTTACAACTTCAACCCAACATTAAAGTTGAGTGCTCAGTGTTAGTGTCAGTGCTGGATGTGTAAAATGAATCTCAAATCTTAAAAAACTATATCAGTTTAAATGATTCAGCACGAGTGAAGCAACAGAAGAGCGTCACAGATGGGCAGTCATCAACCTCATGTGACTTGTAAGTGTGATATTAAAGGAATAACATGTCAAAACGTGTTCAAACTTGAGCTTTGGAAAAAGTGACAGCCCATCAATATTACTTGCCTTCCATTACGTTAAATTATTGCATTATTACAAGGAGAGAAGAAACACTGTGTTTCCATTTAGTCCCCTTCATCTTTAGCAGCACTATGTACATGTGGAAAAATCTGTAATCTGTAATTCTCACTGAGGCAGGGAGCACACACTATGAGAACAATGTGTTTGTTTGCAGAATGGCAGACTGTGCCTCGATTTATTTGGTCTCTCTAGAGCTGAATGTTTAGTGGAATAAGACGGGAGAAATCAACTGTAAGCTCTCGCGTGTCTGGCTGTTTCCTCTGAGCTACATGAGAGTTTAGCTGGATTTACCACTGTTTGTGTTTGGATACCCAGGTGGACAGAAAACTGAGAGAGTGACTAATGCTGGAAGAGTGGAGGAAAACACCAGAGGGCAGCGGCGTTGGTTCTGGCCAGGTGTGATTACAGTGAGCAGACATTCAGCTGTGAGACATAGCACAAGGTTTAGACCAGAACATGACTCATCTAACCACAGGACCAAGACCCCATAGGTCCAAAATTATAGTTGCTCCCTGAATAGATTTTTGTAAATGAGGTGCAGTCCTTATAACAGACCTTATTTCCACTTGCTATTTGTGTTATTTGCATAACAACAACCAGGAGGACTGATTTTTTTTTTTTCCTATGTTATTCATGCTTACACCTTGTAAAAAAAAAAGATGTGCAGTCTATAAAAAATTTACTAGAAGTACATCCTCTGCTGGAGACAGACTAAAACCAAACTGTTGTGGCTTAGTGAGAGAAAATCCCTGCACCAATGGTAGAAAGAGTGGGACCAGAAGTTGGTTTCTAGACTTCTGAATCCCTGTTCATGTCTCAGTCAGTCAAATAGAATATAGAATATCTTTAATTGTCATTGAAAAGTACAACGGAATTGAGGTTTAGTGTTAAGCTTAATCAGCCAATCAGAGGCTCCTGAGTGTTTCTGGTTACCAAGAAAAATCAGGAGGAAAAACTAAAACGACAAACAAAACATCAGTAGGACTGGACAATGTGGCGGGAAAAATGTATCAACATTGAAAATCATCTAATAAATGTCAGACAATCAAACAGATTTTTGCTCTTAACTAAAAATTGTAGACACTAAAATATTACCCAGTCCCATGTGAAACATGTCTGACACCGTAGCATGTTTCCCTCTGGTGATGGCAGCGACATTTATTTATTTATTTATTTTAATTTGGTCAGAGTAACGTGATTTATGCCAGTCATTCTGATTTTGTACCTGAACTAGAACAGGTCTGTTTAAGATTAAGGGCTACGAGGGCTAAACTGTCTTGTATTTTGTCACTTTAGCTCATGGACTATGCATTATATATACTTTTCGCTGCTGGTGGCAATTTTCTCAAAGCTCACCCTTAGAGTCTCAGATGTCAGTGTGCCCTTTGATGTATCAGCAGGTGGCCGAAAATTGTGTTATTCAGTCAGTCAGTCAGTCAGCCCTATCTCAGCTGCAACTGGTTCAAATGCACGAGCAGGTCTGCACACCGAGACTGGCCTCTCTTCACTGGTTATTAGATTAAGTCAAATAAAGAAAAAAACTTTTAAAATTTTTGGGTAGGGTAACAGAAATGTGAGACACGGATTAGCACAGCTTTTCCTTTGCGAGGAGGAAAAAAGCTCAGAATATCACTTCATGTACTGTAGCTTTCATTAGCAACCAACAGCAGGAGAATCCATGATGTTTCAGCTGACCTATCAGATCATTCAGCTGAAACAACTCTGGCTATAATGTCACATTATGACAATCAGCATAGGCAGGGGGCATTCAGGGACCGTAGGGACAGGCTCAAAGAGTTGCAGCAAGACATGGCTCCCTGAAGCTTCTGCAACAAAATAAAGAGGGAAAAATAAAACAATTTTTAAAGAGACTAGGGGAGCAGAGTGGAGTAGCCTGTGGCCGCTTCTGTAAGTACCTGACCTGTATGACAACTAAACACTCTACAGTCCAGCCACCGCCCTATAGCCAAGACATTGCCATCTCATGGTATTAGTGCTGCTCGTCTGCTCAGTAAAAAGAGATTCCTTAAATTTCCAAAGATTACTCTGGTTGCTTCCAGGGCTCCTTGTCGAGCCAAGGCTCGATAAAGCGGCGACGAAGCTTGTGCCCTCACGGAGGAGAAGAAACATTCATTTCACAGTGACATCTTTATGGAGCAGCAGCAAGTGGACTTTAAAAGGCAGAGATACAGCCGACTCCACAACAGAGCTCTTTTGTACTGGTGCGAGCAAACGTGACGTGGCTGAAATACACATTATATAAAATGAAAACCTTGACATTAGGTAAACAATGAGCACAACAGCTAAGTTTAGTAACTGAATAACCAGTAGATAACTTGATTTCTGATACAACATTAGGGATGGGCTTTAATTAACTAATGAAGGCTCTCCAAAGTAAACAGTCCCTGCTAGTTTCACTCACCGGGCTCCACAACTTCATATCTGCTCAAGGTGGCGCTCAAATGAATGAGGGAAACTCAGGCGGAAGTTACTGGGCCGAAGAAGAGGGAGTTTACAGCGGCATAATGGCGGAGAAAGCTAGGTTAAACGATGCTCCATCCTCGTCCAATTCTCTATGTTGTGAATAAACAGAGAAATCCTGCACTTTTAACTTTTCATGGACGTTTTGTTTTCTTCAGTTAGACCGATATCTCACTTCTATACAACAGTGCACTTTTTGTCTGGTAAATTCAAAGAACTGTGAGCAAAGAATTACCTAAATTTATTGAAGCCGATTAAAAAAGTGTCTTCATTTATCCAGGATGTATTAGTGCACCTCACCTTAATACAAATGCACTGACTACATGATCATTTAAGCAAAATGTTAGTCATGTGGCCTTTGCACTGTGATAAGAATTCACCGTTTGTTTTCCCTACAGCTTATATGAGGTGGTGTGCCCCTGCCATAAACTGCTGTGTAAAGCAAAGCACGTTTTAAGTGACAGTTCATGTAAATTTGAAGTGTGAAGCGCTTCCATTAAATGAAAACGTGACTGATTTGAACAATCCTTTGTTTACCGAGGTGACACAAACAAAGCAAAAGAAGCAGCAGTAAACCGGCAGCTCCCGTGAAAACACTTTGGTTTGGCAGAGTGAGCGATTTATAAACTTAGCGAGTGCACATCTAACTGTTAAATGTACAATTGTGGGGCCTTATATAAAATTAAATGCACAGTTGTCTTTGTGTGTTTGAGTTTGATGTTCTGACGGTCACTTTGGGAGATCAAAGTTTAATTAAATTAAATGAAACTCTTTGGGAGATTAAGTTTATGGACATGATGGTGTCAAGTTGCCACTTCTCCTCAAGGGAGTTATTCCCAAAGAAAAACAAAAACTGAGATGTATTGCTGTGTCAAGTGAGGATGTCCAAATAGGATCATTAGGAAATTAGGATCAGCTATCCTGCTCTATTAATATTGACATACGCGACAAAAAACCACTCAACATGACTTAACCACTAGTTTGTTTGCTGTTAATGGAATAGTTTTCAGTGGTTCTGTGTGTTGAGTTGTTTTTTTGTTTTTCCTTGTATATCTCTTCATGAATAATAGAAGAAGGTTTGACATGGTCCTCCAGGCTGCTGTGGAGTCAGGTGGCCGCTGGAGAAATCCAGGCCTTTCAGCAGCAGGGTTAATTATTCAACCTGTCAAATAGACATCGACCATCGCGTTCTACGTGAACGTAACATTCATTTCCCTCTTTAAAAGGTTAATAATGAGCCGGGAGAACAAAGACTCAGAAATATGCAGGAAAATAAAGGCTTTCTTTTAAACTCTGCCTCACAGATGTGACATTACACCCCTTTGTCTTGCACACAGAGATAAATCTGTCCAAAGCCGTATCATCAAAATAAATGATCTGTACGTAAGAACGAGCCAGACGAGCGCTGTGTAATGAAGCATAAGTGTGAATGTGGATCTGAACTCTCTCGTTGTTTGAGTGATGCTCTGTTGCCTCCTCAAACGCCAGGAGAATCGGCGTTTCAGCTGAGGTCTGTGGTTTTCTGGGGGAAAACGCGAGCCCGCAGGCCGATATGAGGTTTTATTTTCTTCAAAGCTATGTTCACTAAACAGGAAATAGTGTGGGAGTAAAGCGCATGCTGCATTAGAGCGAGGCGCCCCCTTTTAAAAAAGGGAAAAAAAGAAATCAATGACATGAAAATGTGCACTTACATGACTGCAAGTGCTAATAAATGAGATAATGAGGAGAAGCATTCAGAGCTGGACGGAGACTGAGGAGATCATGAGGATCGTAATAATTATGGCTCAATTTTTGTTTAATTATATTTCAGGATGTGGCCATTAAAGAAAGGAATCTGTACTGGATTATAGCAACTAAATTAGAGCTTGCCCTCTGGACATGGAGACCAAGTCCTCACATAATTCAATCATTATCCAAGGAGGAGGATTTCATTTAGTGCTTTTCTAGACTTAACAAGAACACTTGCTGCCAGCGGCAAAATGGGACTCAAGTGTTTTGCCTAATTCAGCATTATATCAAGTCATGTTTTATCTGGTGTCAGATACTGACAAATGACACTGGTCATTTATGGTAAACATTAAAGTGGACCATTAAAAGAGGAACTTTTTGAACTTTAAAACTTTACTTTTATACAAATCATTGAATGAGGATTCTCATTGCAGGTCACAATTTTCTTTCTCAATTGGACTCATTTGCCAGTCTAACTATATATAATATCATATAAAGTTGTAATTCATATTGAATATCATTCCAAATAAAGGCATGAACAAGTCAGAACCTGACATGGATATTGTAGAAAAGTGTCACAGAGTGCCAGAGTGACATTTAGGTCACACGGATCGTAGCGGACTTAAAATGTGGAAGAGTTCTGCCATTTGACTTCACAGAATATGTAGCAAAATAAATACAATTGATCTACTGCTACTCAACAATACAAACACAAACCTAAACATGGGCAATAGAGTCAAATTTAAGCTCAAGATGCAGAAATTGCTGGGAAAAAAAGTACCTAACGTTTCTAAAGATGGATAAGAGGAGACCAATGTTCATGACAAAAGTAAACAAAGAAAAGTTAGTTCAATGACAGCTCTTCAACTTTCAGAGCTGTAACAAACTTGTACTTGGATTGATACTGATTATTCAATTAAAAAGGAGCCATGGGCAATTTTCTTGTGTTAGTAAAACACAGAGTGTGCCCTTGCAGTCATATAAACATGCTAAATATGTTTCCTTCTTCATTTAATGGTTTCAAATTCAGATTTATAATTCAGACTTTTCAAGCTGTTGAACACCACAAATATCTGTGCTCACCTCCAGAGGAAAACATTTTAGTGGTTGTGCAGTGAGGCCGTCTACATAGTCCGCATGGATCCTCGAGGGAAAGGGCGGACAAGAATCTGCTTCAACTTTGAAGAAGGTAAACCTGCTTTAATAGGTTTTTACGAGATGCAGCCAACATTGCTCTTTGCTTTACAGCTGTTGGTATTTGTAAAGTTGCATGGTTAAGTTGCTGATAAACATTAAACAGGTAGCTGTTTTTTTATGATCTGGTTAATGGCTTCTCATGGAAAACAATGGATGAGCCATACTAAACAAAGTACGGTAGTTGATGTTGTTTTAATGTTGAGGCTGGTGAGTGTATTTCTGTGAAATTGAAACCTGTGATACAATGCGTCGTGTAAAAACTATAAAGAAAGACACACTGCTCATGTTCATAGAGAACAACAGTATATTCTCCTACTGTTTCTGCAGATGATGTTGGTGCAGGAGCGAGAGACTGACAGCTGCATGTGACACTTTGGTGCTTTGATTAAGTTCGCATGAGAATCTTTCCTTTCTTGAGCAAGTACCATTCAAATAAGGGTCTTAAGTGTTCACTGAAAGAATCAATGTTGAAGGAGGCAACACATAGACCCGCCCTCCCTCCCCTTCTCTCTCCTCTTTATTCTCTAGTTCTCAGCCTCTCTTTTCATCATAATGGGCTCCTTTCTCTCCTAATGGTCTTCTTCTCACAGAAACACCTCATTCGATTTTGCACAATATCACTGATGCATCACCAGAGGGGCCTGGTAATTGGGGGAAGTATTCCCGTTCAAAGACTTCTTTAGTGGAATCTCACACAGTGTATGTCACACTGTGTGAATGAGGAGAATTGACAGATGTCAGAAAAAGCCCATTTGAAGTGACACTTCATCCATGATGCATCATTCCAAGATAGAAGGGGCCAATCACACAGATTCATCACTTAGGGATGGGTACTGTTAGTATTTTATTGATACCAACTCTGACAGCTACTGCTCCTCGACATTCATCAATAGTCTTATTGATGCTTCATGAAAGTACGGTAGACATAAAAGATGTGAAAAGATTTAACAACGATTTCATTACCGTTTCTTTAAAGTGTAACAAAAGCTCTAAAAAGTGAAAAACTGTGTATTGAGGAAATCGCTACACATTTAACCATAGCGAGTGTTCCCTTCTGTAAAAAACTATGAGCTGAGAGGCTGCACCAAGGTCAGTGTGGTCCTGTTAGGAGCAGCAGAAACGACTGCAATAAGATATACTGCACTGCCACGTATTTATAGACTTTTGTTTTTCATGGGGTTGTCTGTGTTTTGCTAAATTTAGCACAGCGAGTGCTTGTCCACCACGGTCACTGGAGAGTGAACTACTCAGCAGCTTCATCATTATTAGGATATACTGTAGTTGCAAAACAGAAAAACACTAAAAACTAAAAAAGTTTGAATAAATGTTACATAAATATCAATAGCAAGCAAAACATATTACTATCAGAGCGCCTAAGCCCAAAACAGGGCGTTTGGGAAAGCTTAATTCATTTCATTTAATATATTTTGAATGTAATATTGGGGATTTCTCTTATTCCATAGAGCAAGAGTGTTATCATTCTCTAGCTCGGAGGCTTCAAATCAAGGTGAAGATATTTTCCCTCTGTTTATTACATTACAATGAGCTGTATTTAAACCAGTGACCGCCAGATGATCTCATTCAACATTTAACTGCAATCTCATTACTTTGACGGTTGTTTCAAGTAAAATAATGCATCACTGAAGTGTATTTGGTTTCAGGTGGTTTGTGTAATAAAGCGACTCGGTCTGATTACGTCGAACTCTGTTATGCCCCCAGGGTTAAGGGCAGATGTGGGGAATGGCAAAATAGACACAGCTTGGCCTCACAGACTCGATGTTTAACTGAGTCTGTAACAACAAGTGACAGACGATTGCTTCATACAGACACTTAATGAGGAGAAACTAACTGCATTCAGACAAGAAATGTTTGGTAAATGAAGCACATACTGAAAGAGCAAACTTCACTGATGAATTATATACATAGCTTTATAAAATAAACTGAAATCCTTCCAATATTTGTCTTTCTGGCTATGTGGATTTAAGAGCTGGGCTGTAAACAAACAAAACACAGACAGCACACACACATATTAAATGCACTAGACAATGAGTTTAGATCATTCAAATAGAGCCCTCATTCACCACACCAGTCTTGTTTTATGATGTTTATCCAAACTCGATCTATACGTTTTAAGTTGTGAGGTATTCATCTACATAATTCTCATATTTCCTCCTATGCAGAGCTATGAATGTGACACCAATCAACAGCACAGTCTGTATTCAGTCAAGAACACTGATGTGTGTTTCGGTTGGTTAATTGTACAATAACACATTTATATCATATTTTTGGTTAAAAATGCTGAAACTGATTTGATTCACTGAAATGTACATACTAATGAACTGAATATTTCAGTGCTTTCAGTTGCTTATTTGAAATGATCATTTTATGGTCTTAATAACTGGCAATTTGAACAGTAACAGGGACAAAAAAAGTGATGCTAATCATATATTTTATACTGGTCCCATAAGCTCTGCTTTCCCTTTGTTTTATGATGACTAAATTTATCGCACAAAGGCTGCATTATCCCTTAACCAAAACACTGCAAATAACTGTGCCCACACAGTCTCTCAGCATCTACCTGTTTATCTTATACACAAACTACAGCTGCACGCCGTGATTCAAACGGAAACACCCGTCTGTTTCCCCCTTTAAGACTACAAAGTTGTAGGTGAGAGCATCTTATATTTCTGCATTTAAAATGCTTTCTGACAAACGGAAACGCCCCAAGAGCATCGACTGAGCACTTGTGCTGCCGAGGTTCTAAGGTTTTCAAGATTTGAGGGTGTTTTAAACTTTCAGTCACCTTATCACCATTATAATCAACAATTTATCTATAAGAACAAATAGAAAACGTGCCAGAAATATCTTCTTCTGGCAGGGGTATGGTGGCCCTCCACTCAACACTACTTGGTCAATGCACATTTATCTTCAAACAAGAACACATCCTGTGTGCAAAGTCATGCAGTGGCTGAGGCAAAGTGAGATCAGCTCTGCAACAGGAGGTCGGGGAATCTTGTCTCCATAGATGTAATTTCGTCCTTCCTTCTGTTAAATCAGACTTTTATGTGATTATTACAAGGTGGACATCCTTGTAGGAAAACACTAAAAAGGACAAATGAACTCCCAGTTTCCTGTCAGCTCTCTCTCTCTCTCTCACTAAAATTGAATGTCCCCTTGGGAGAAAACTGAATCTAAAACAATTAAAAAAAAATCTTGTCATTTGTAGACATTTATTTTCCAACTGGAGACTTGTGTTTTGGTCCGACGTTTATGCCAAAATCATACTTAAAACCACATCTATTATTTACTTGAGATATCTTTATCTAACGCACATTATCTAACGAGCACATTTTGATGTAAAAATACAGAACAAAGTGTGATCCTGAGGAATCATAATCCATATAATCTGGACCCACAGGAGATTTTACCATTAGCACTCTAAATATCCCTGATTGTTTTCATACTAATCTACATATGAATTATTTGAAAATTCATGAAATGTTAAAGGAAAATGCCTCTGTTTGGATTCAGGTTAATGGCTTCTTACTTGGGGTTATGCACCAGCCTCCCTCCAAGTTTAGAGAAATTTTGTTCAGTAGTTTTTACATGAATGAGAGAAAAAGCAAAAAAAAAACCATACATCTCTGATAACATAACCTCCTTGGTGGAAAATAGAGCAAACTAGGAAATTAGCCAATACCTTGGAACAGCAGCACGTGTGTGTGTGTTTCGTCTTGTAATTCAATGTGACTTTGCAACCTGCAGAGCGTAATTATCTCTCAGAGACCTGATTAGAGAAGACCGTGCTCTCTCGATGCTCTTTCTTACACAAGAAAAAACTGTAGAGAAAGACTTTGACTGGTGTCTGATCATTCAGTCCAACAGCTGAGCAACTTACATGCAGCGTCTCACACACACTGTAAATACACTGTATATCTACGCACAATGTTTCTATATACAACATATACTCAAGTGCCATCTTGCTATGACGAACTATCACACAAATACTAGTGAACTGACTATTGCAGCAATCAGGGTCGAGGTTCCATCAGCTCATGAGGCATAACTGTACGTAAATATGTAAATTATTCATTTCAAATTCACTCATCACTTCCCCTTTAGTCCCCCTGACAACGGCTGGTCCTGACAAGGTCACTGTTATACCAATAAAAGGTCCAAACTTGAAAAAACAACACACTGCCTCACAGCTGAATGCTCTTGAGTCCCTGTCTGCATCACAGATAAGAACATCTGAGAAGCAGAGGATCAAAGCTGCAGTTTCACCTCCCCAAGCTAGAGTGAGAGAGTGATAGCGAGAGAACAAGACAGGGAGAGAGAGAGAGAGAGAGACACCTTTCTTTTACTTCACTGTGATTATGTGTGATACGAGATGAGCCTGAGGTGGCTTTGTTTAGAACAGAGAGTGAAGTAAAAGTTTAAAAAAACAACAGAGGGGAGGAAACCAACGCTGCCCTGCAGAGTGAGGACAGCCCGGGTCAAGAGACACTGGATGAAGTTCCTCCTCTTACAACACAGGACTCTGATTAGCCACCCAGTCTGAGGCCGACAGATGCAGCAAACCTATTAATTACCATCACGTCACATAAAAGATAATGTTCTACTCATTGAGGTACACATAAATCAGACAGTGTTTCATTGCTGTCTACATTAGTCGCACTGCCAATAGCTGCCGAGTACTTTTATCTCCAGCCTCAAAGCAATGTTTGCAGAATAAGGAATATGAATATTACCCCGAATTCAATACACATTGAGATATTGCAGATAATTGCTACCTGGCCTGACACTGATTTAATTTGCATATTGATTATGATTTCTAACCCCCTGATGACCTCAGAGATTCTTCTTTTTTTGCTGGGATATGTTTTTCCTCTGTACCACTACTTCAGAGACTGTATGTGTCTGAAATCTGTGGCTTCAGTGTGATTTCTGATGCAAAATAAGTCATTACAGGTGCTGGTGGTATTGAATTTCCTCCTTACTACACAAATTAATAACGCTATTGGGTTTACAAAAAATGTAAATGCATCATAGAACAACCAAGGTTTTTAGTATTTCCCCATGTCATTACTTGGATCCAAAAATCTTTATCTTTTTGTTGGGCTCAAAATAAAATGCTCTCAAACTGAAAAAAGCATGTTGACTTTTCTAGAAGCTGTTATTTAAAAATAAAAATGGTAGAGTGGTTTTATGTCATAGGGGCGTTATGATGTGGAGGACACACACATGTACACACACAAAGACCCACACACAATTTTTCCTAGGAATTAGGTGTTTTTTTCTGTCAGTGAACGCTGACCTTTAACTCCCTGGCAAACTCCACATGGTTGTCGTAGACGAGGACATTGGCGATGAGGTTTTCCTTCTCCTTGGAGAAGGAGGAAGGTCCCTCTGTGACATTTGGCTCAACTATCACCTTCAGCAGAGCGCGAGGACACTTGGTTCCATCCCAAACCTGAAAAACATGAAACCAGGAAAAAGAGGATTAGTGAGAATCTGCTGTGTGACCACACTATAGACTTTAACAGTACATGTCCATCCTGCCTCGGGCTTCACAGTCACATTTATTTCGAGTGATATTTCAGGGATTTTTGAAATGTGGTTGAAGTTCAGTCACATAATCAAGTTTACGCTCTCACAACAAAGGCCAAATCTAATGGTCTCCTGCTGCCTTATTTAGTACGTTTGTGTCAATTATGTAAAACTAAATGAAGGTTTTTAAACATCAAAGTCACAAACAATGACTTTACAACACGGCACGCCATTTACTTGATACTAGGAAGAATAAACGATTGTTTTAGCCCTACTAAAGATTAAAATTCACACAACATGTACTGTAAGTCTGAATGAAATGGTACTAAATCAAATTTCTCAAAGTCAGACTTTGAGAAATGTGTCCCTTCAGGTCAAATTTGGCTGATGTATTGTAAAGCGTAAAATTAGAGAACACTTAACATACTCTAAATGAATAGTGACTTTAGGTGCTAGATGTGAGGCAAAATCAAATCAAAGTCATTTGTATCGCCCAGATTCACAAACCACAGTTTGCCTCGATGGACAAAAACAGTACATGATGCAACAGCCTCTGTTCTTAGATCCGAAAACAACTTTCGCTCTCTTGCTCAGACAAAACAGGAGAAAACACTGCGAAAACCTCAGGAAAAACCACAGAAAAAGAATCCCTCTTCAAGGACTGACAGATATGCTGTGGATGTCTTGTCTACAGAGAGGCCTTCTTTCTTGATCTAAAAGCTTGTTTCACTTTGAACATCTTCTCCCAGTAGTTGATGTGTTGTTGTGTAGCAGCAGGTTGTTACAGCTCAGCACAGCTTCAGCAGTCAGTGAGAGCAGTCTGGCAATAGACCAAGATTCACAGCCAAATCCTGTTCAAATTTATCTCCTCTATCAGCCTTGCTTTCAGGAAACCAGCCATCACTTACAGCCTCATTTCTGTTCTCAACACTGAGGTGGAGAGTAAGAGATAAAATAAGACAAAATACCTGAGTCCAAATCCCACTGAGGCCAACACACTGTGAAGCAGATTTACTACATGACCGATGAAGACTGAAGGGAAACAGCTCCATTATTCCAAAGGGAGGAAGAAAAAACCCCCAATATAAACTTTACAATACAAATCGAGGTAGGTTGAAGGTTGTGTTTAAAGGAACTATAATCAGAGGAATAGGTGGGAACAAGTCACAACACAGCGAGACAATAAGACAACAAGACATATTAACATCCACAACAAGAAACAAAACAGGTGTGTATCTATTTAAAAGAATAACAAATGGACACAATCTGACAGTAAACAGCCTGGATCTCCATTTCTAGTCAGTGTGCATGTTAGGAATGTTAAGCATAAAAGCTATCACTGATGTTAATAATCTGAACAGAAGCACTTATATTATAATGCTCCGCTGTCAAGTTATGTGGAAGTCATGGGTGGGCTCAGGGTTTACTCTAAATTGGGAACAGGGCCACTTATTTTATTAGCTTTTTTTTTATACAGCTTACAACTGTTATGGTCTTAATCAGTGGATAAAAAGTGCTCAGTTGTCATCACATGACCTACTTGTGTATAAGAGATGCCTGGAGCTGTATCCTACTGTGTGTTCCCCTCTTCACTCTGCTACTGTTGCAGTGTGTTTCTCTTTTTTGAGATTTGTTGTTGTTATATTTTTATAATTATATTTAGGTGGAGCATAGATTAAGTTCAATTTATAAGGTAAAAGGAAATTGCTTTGATGGAAAAAACATTTTTTTCAGTCAGCCTTTTCTGAGTAAGCATTTCACTCGGTGTGTGAAAAATGATTCAGTCACACTGTACCAACTCAAAGGGGATCAGAATATGTGGTTTAACATTAACTCAATTTGATTTTATTTGTTTAGCACTGATTTATAACTTATTATCTCAAGACAATTGACATAGTAAGGTCAAGACCTTACAATCATTATAGAGAAACCCAACAGGAACACAGAGATTTCTTCCTGTTGGGTTTCTCTATAATAATTGTTTCCTGAGAACCAGACTCAGTGTACGGCCATCTGCCTTGATCGGTTGTGGTGTGACAGAGGAGAGAAAGGAGGAGGGGGGAGCGGGTAGGAAGGTGAAAAGAAGAAGAATGGAAAGGCGAGAAGGGCCAGGAACAGTTATTTAACAGGTGTGTTTGTGAATGACATTTATAACAATAATCATCATCACTATCATCCACATCATCATCTTGTCCGGGGTATAACGCCCCTCTTGACCATCATCAGACAACAGACAACAGTGAGTGTGCAGTAGGACTGTCTCCCAGTAGGTTGGCCGTACAATGAATTCTCACCCTACCGAATTTTCATTTGTTACCACTGCATAAAAACACCGCATAAGCAGCCTTCCATTCAGCGACACATCACTTAGAAAGACTAGTCTCAACGAGGCTGGGTGAGATCTTATTTTAAAAAAAGGTCCTATATACAAGATACTGCCTCAAAAGACACCAAGAAAAAAACAAGACCTATGTAAACACACAGAATAGCAGGAAACTCATTTCCTGAGCAGACTGCGACATCACACGATATGCCTCTGTCTGATAAAGCAGTTGCATTTGTGTGCCATCAGAGACTTTAAAACCTGTATATAATTATGCTTCATTCAAATGTGGTTCAAGTTCCACATAAACTCACATGATTTACCTTTGTCCAAGCTCACCAGTCTATCTGCCAATGATGACTGGAAGGTTTTGAAAGTGATGTAAAAAAAAAATCCTCTTTTTACTACGTTTGGTAGGTAACTAGTTACACTTTGTTTGAACTTCGCTAGAGTGCCCTGACAGAACATCAGAAAAGTAACCCTTTAGAATAGCTTTTGCTCAGGTTTCTTACCCTCAGTAGGGTGCAAGTGGTATCAATAGAGGCTTTGGCGATCAGTTGGCAGGTGAGGTCGAAGTACGAATTGGGCTGAACACCAGCCAGTGGGATTGCAGGAACCGAGGGGATGAGATTCTGGCTGGCTGCCCAGGACCGCAGCTCCCCCACAATTCGTCTGTCCTCCTGGTCAAAGTGGAAGGAGCGGCTGGAGGTTCGTGGCTCCACAGCGCTGGCCACTGCTCCATCAAATGTCACCACGGAGAACCCATGGGTGTTGAGCAGTGTTATGGTATTGTTGAAGAGCTGAGCCTGTGTAAAAAAGGCCCATAATAGGTGAAAACTTCAGCTTCAGTTCAAAACTTGGCATTGACAAACACAAATGATGGGATGTGGTTTAATATTTTTTTTCTGCACCTTGACTCTGTGCATGCGGATGATGTCTCCAACTTGAAAGACTTGTGGATGGTCATCGATCTTGTCACAGAAGATTGTGCAGCCAATCTTCTGGTTTGACTGATCAGTGATCTTCAGGCTGGAGCAGAAGTCTGAGGAAACAAACAAAAAAAGAGACAAATTGTCAGAAGGAAACATGAGCTCTGAAAAAGCTGCTCTCCATAAATTACCACATTTTAATGAATAATGAGGTAAACACAAATATTTGGGAATTTAATGAATCACATCAGTTAGTTATGGTCCATGTTGAATATTATTCAGACATGACATTATTTAAATCTATGTCTCCACTGCAAAGTTTCTACACAAGGGTAAAATTAAAGAATTACTTACAGACCTATAAAATATCATAATAGCTGTAATAACAGCCTAATTTCAACTATATGTGCATATTTGGAGGACTGCTTTGACCAGTAGATTGAAAAGCTAAGTCTTTACCCTTAACAGGGCTGTTGGACGGTGACACTGTGTGTGTGGGTGTGTGTACTGTCTGATGAGATGGATTTTTTACTATAAAAGACACCTAAGGGCCCTCAAAGATCATGATGATGATCCAACGAGGAAGCTGCTTTCTCTTCATTGTCCTTATAGACAACTACAGACATGTACACACACTTACTTCATCATCCTGTCCTGCATGGCTGCAGGTCGACTCAGACTGAACAGTCTGGTGTTCATTTTCTGATCATTTCCACCACTCTTCTTTTGTCATTCAGACTCTCTGTCGCTGAGTGCCAACAGCTCCGCCTCCTAGTTCTTAAGTCTGATTGCTTCCTCTACACTTTGGGTTGATATCAGCTGCAGCAGTGTGTGTTTACAAGGAATGACCTGAATGACTAAACACTGTCCTGCATTGTGATACTGACAGGTACTGAAGCTTTGAAAGCAAGCAGCCTTTTCAACATCCATTATTACACCACAGTCACAAGTGGCGTCTTTGCGATTCTCAAAGGCTTTAGCACTGTGGCTGCTTGTTGTTATTCACATTACACTCCAACATTAGAGAGAAGGAAAAGTGGAACACATGTTACCTAGAGACTGCGGGCAAAGGTAAAATACCCAAATACTTTGAAAGCATAGTTCAAGTTTTTTGATGTTTGGTTGTATGAGCAACTGACACACAGTCTGTGCTGACTGTGCTGTGGACACCTCCTGTGTCAAGAAAACCAGCCTGAGACACAGGGGGCTCACTCTCAGTAAACAGACGTCTGTCAGCCATTTAACGAAAAGGTTGCAGGTCATACAACCACATTTAAAAAAAAACCCAAAAAAAACAGAATTGTCGCTTTGAGGCTGATTAATTATAGACTCCCTATAAACTGAATCAATAGACAATAAGGCTCTTAACAAACCATAACACACCACAATAAGAGATGTCGCATACAAAAGTTACATTATTTTATCATTATTCACACACATTTGATTTGGCAGAGATTTGTACACTGGGTGTCCTTTTCTGACAACCCTCACATTTATCTGGGTTTGGGAGCTGCACAAGGAGTACAGTAGACTGGCTGCGGTTAATTTAGAGTGTCCAATTAACAATGAGCTAAAGGGATTGGGTACCTTGCTCAGGGGTACTCCAACCCTTGACCTGGCGGGGACTCAAACTGGCAACCCTTTGGTCACAAGCAAACTTGTCTTTCCGCTTGTCTATGGGGCTGCCCATTCGATCACTTTTTACTATTTAACTGAAATGTCAGGAAACACTGTCTTGTATTGGTGTACGCTTGCTAGACAAGTGTGTCACAGAAGTAATCAGTGACATTTCCATTTGAAAAAAGTGTATGAGTTTGCCCTCACGCTACACAGCTTTTATCATTTCATAAGGGTCTCTCTTCTTTTGTACCCATCAGCTCATGTTTCTCAGAGAAGTGGAGTTTTTATAAAACTGAGCTATGTGCACACAAACACACGCTGGTTTTGCATTCTTTGTGTGGACACTCATAGACATAATGCATTCCCTAGCCACTTATGCTAACCCTAACCATTACAACTAAATACCTAACCCTAACCTAAACCCAACTCTAACCTTAACCGTAAAACCAGGTCTTAACGCTCAAAAAGCCCATTAAAGTGGTGTGGTGACAGAAAAAAAAACTTTTAAAAAGTTTAATTACAGCTAAATATTTAAACTGCATTTAAATTGTATTTTAAGACAATTTGATTCCTGTTGATATTTCCCCACCATCCTGAAAACTGGACATTTAACTAGCAGAGTAAACAAAAGTAACATTAAACCTGATAAATATTAGCATTTTTTTAACATGTTAGAATGTTGATGTTAGACAAAAGTAGAGCCTCACAGAGACTTTCTTAAATTAAAATACTGATATTCGTGGTGTGAAGCTCACACTGACCTGATCCTCGGCTCTTGAATGGCGGTTTGAAGAAAACCACCACTCCGTACACGTTGACTACAGTTTTAGGCTTCAGGTCGTCCAGTCGCACGTATGTATATTTGAGAACCTTGGGCCTCCTGGGTACCTGAGGAAAAACAAAACTGTAAATAAAACACACACACATGCTATGTTATATGATATTGTTAATATCAGCATTTGTGTAAAGAGTGAGGTGAATGAGCAGTGTCACGGAAGACTGGAACAAAGACAGGCTGAAGAGCCTGTCCAGTTATTGATTTTAACAATATTTGTTCTAGTACAGACCAACCGATCTTTAAAATTTGATCCCAGGCTTCAGAAAATCTTTTGTGTGTATTATTCTGTCTGTTGTATCTGTTAATTTATTCAGTTAGAAATGTTTCAGTCAGAAATGTTAAGTCACTGACACTAATAACCCTCTTCACTGATCCGTCATTAATGTAACATGGCTGTAAAGCAGTTTGTATATATGTTTTAATTTTTAACTGTGGCAGCTGATTTTCACACCATGTGCTTGAAATCACAGATGGTAAAACTGGCTGTGTGGCTATTACATGTGATGTGATAAAATGACCATCTGCATCACAAACACATGGAAACAATGAGTTTATAGAGATAATAACAAAAACTGGTAATTGTTTGATGGCCACCTAAAGAAGATTACAACAACTTATTTTAAAAACTTGTTCAGATCTACACACAATCTGATCTCAAGGCTTCTTCAAACCCAATCACAAAAACCACACTAGAAGGTGGTCATGGATACATTTGCTTACATTTCACCTTCCATGTGAATGTAAATTTTTCGTCTTAGGGTCCATTCGTTAATTCATTTGTAGCAAGCGCCACAATATGAACACTGATCGCCACAAGATTTATTATTTCTAATGGTTAAAATCTAATGTTACAGTAGAGCTGTGTGCGTAATGCATTGGTTCACTAAACCCCTTCCAACTCTCCACTCGTTCTAATACACAGACCAAGTAGACACACTAACTCACTGACAAAGACAAATGTCTCTCTACTAAAAAAATGGATAATTTTGTTCGCCTGAACAGAAATGACATCCATGCAGATTTACACTCAACAAAGAGGAAGTGAGATCTGACAGGAGATGCATCCAGGATGCATTCATTACATTTCTCAGGACTGCTGTTTCATTGTATTCTACATTCTGTTGTATTTCAGATAAGTTAAAATTAATTTAAAACAAAATAAAAAAGTCTTGAAGCAAAATTTTAAACACTACGGCATAACTAAAACATGTTCACATATTCTACACATAACAACTGATATGCCGACTGACCTTCTCTTTGAGGCTAATTTCATTCATTAAAAGCAACACATACTTGACTAAAATGTTGTAAACGGTCCCCTGATTTATGCAATTTTAAATATTAAAAAAAATCTCCTCCACACATCATCACCAGCAACAGCAACGACAGAATCAGCTGAGGTGACCACAGGACAGTCAGCTGCTGACATAAAAAGGTCCTGACAGATACAAGACCTCTTCAGCAGCACTCCCTGCAGCCGCTTCAGTTAAGCAGGCTTCTGACTCTGACCTCCGTGGAGAGAATCGTGCTCCTCTTGTTGGCCACCGGGGATATGGGGTCAGATGGAGGGAGCAGGCGGGACACCTGAGGGACGAAGACAGAGATGCCAGTAAATATCTCAAATGACACCATGCAGACAGCACTGCTGCTGGAGGAAAGAAACGAGCACAAAAGACGGTGAGGACGACAGAGAGTAGAAAGATATCTAATAAGTATCATTGTCTCAAATGATGAATAGAATAAAAACAAAAATAATATAAGTCTATGAGAAGCTGGTGCTTTAATTGGATTAAGCAAAATGTAAAAAATTCCAACTCCATTTCTTATCCCTTATATCCAAGCCAATTTAGGCAGCCACGTTTGATCATTATAGTGTTGTAACACACTGTTCTGTATATACTGAACATTGGACATGCATTAGATGATGTAAAAGGTTCAGAAAAAAGTGTTGCTCCTGTAGAATTGAGAAATACAGAGACTTCAAGTAAAATGGAGGAGGACGTGAATTTCATCAACATTACATTACATTACATTACATGTCATTTAGCAGACGCTTTTATCCAAAGCGACTTACAATTGAATTGAGTACAATCAGCCAGGGGTGGAATCGAACTTGTGACCATTGCGACTATGATGTCTTTCGCACACAGGGTACCGGTCTTAACCACTGAGCCACTCCACCCCCATCAACAGGTAAACACAGACAATAACCTCCTTCGTAACATCTTTTATTGACCGTTTTTGTTGCCTGAATGCATGCATTATTTGTCTGTTATTTGTTTCTGAAACACTTTCATCTTCACATCCCAGTAGCCATCAATAAATGAAGGTGTAAATAAAGCTTTGAGGAGAGGAATGACAAAAGGGGGCGAGATGCATCATTCGAATTTTTGTTAAAGTGTAGCCTTGCTGGAGTTTACAGACCTTAGCTTCAAGATTAATTGCTAACAAGCAACTAGAGCTGTCAGATACATGTAAAGGAGAAAAAATGTAAAGCTATAAGGGGACTTTTCATACAACATATACAATATTATTTAGATAAACATCCTCACATATAGACAGGCATTGTGTCCCGACAGCAGCAGGTTACACGGATGCATCTTGTCATCCTGAAAGGTGGAAGATTCAGCCACAGTGAAACCAGAGGCCACCAACACATCCTACAGGAAAACATGAGATAAATGAAACAAGCAGATTGAGGGATTTAAACAGAGAAAACAAAGAGGGATAAATACACATTCTTCTTCCCAGGGGGAAAACGAGAGTGTAGCGACAGATGTTGGGCAGGGGGAGTTAAATGAGACATCACAACAAGCCGCCACTGGTGTGAAAAGTAGAGATAGTCTTTTATTGGGCGTGCCAGCTGCCCCCAAGACTCCGTTAAAGCCTCTGCACGAGCCTGACGAAGAGACAGCAGATAGTCTGAATAATCATGTTACAGAGGAACGCAGCCTGGCAAGACCTCCATCATCTTCAGGCTGAGCATGGCAGCTCAGATTGTGATAACTTCCTGCTTTCACCAAGCTTTACGTTTCATCAAGGCGGTGAAGCACAAAAACCGAAAAAAAACTGTGAGGAGGATTATCCCTAATGTGGTCACTGTCCCTACGCAGATCACAGACTTATTCACCACTCTTTAAAGTGCATCCTGGGTGTTGTTGTGTACAGCTATGACAGTGTCAGAGACAGGACTAAACCCGAGTCAGAGAAGCAGCAATCCTGACACACAACAACACATTCAACATCTTCTACTTCTTAAACTGCAACTGTGTCAAAATATTAAACTGAAAGATGTATGATAAGTAATAATACAAATATATCCTTTACTTTAGTAACCAGTTATTGAGTTTGTGCAAATAATGTATGAACTCAAAATTAATTACATACAAGGGGGGATAAAAACATGTTTTCTATTGGTCTCTTAGCAATATGTATCAAGTTTCTGAGAACAAAAATGTGTAATTTGTAATAATTTAAGCCAATAAATAAAAACATTTAAAAAAGACATATCAACACATTAGTAAGGTGACGTGAACTTGTTAGTCAACAGCTGCTAAATAAAGCATCTAACAACACTCATTATGTTGGCGTGGTAACCTGATGAATGCTACTGCAGTATCCCCTCTCTTTTAACTCTGTTTATGGTCTCCACCACCTCTTTCCTATGTTCACCAACCATGTAATCTCTAATACGCTTCTGTCTCCTTTGCTCTCGTCAGTAAAGAAGCTCGCCTTTCTGGGATTTTTTTCTCTCCAGGCAAGTTCAAAAGCACAAAAAGCACATTCTCAGATTTGAACTATTTAAATGTGAAAAACACAGAGGCATCATATAAATTGTCAACATTGCTACACGTTAACAGTTATCCCATGTTTTGTAACATAAACACAGCAGTAACAGTAAGATACTTAATTTGCATGTGCATTAATCTTTGGTGTATGATTACTGTACATATTGTAATTGAGTTTGTCAGAGCTTAGGCCCATACAGTAGATCTCCTGAATGTTGCTCTTAACAGCATAATGTATATAATGTAATACAATTTACTGATAATTTGTTTAAATGCGAGTGATGTTTACCCTTCGGTGGAACATAATTATTCCCAGGAAGCAAAAAGAGTAGTCATAAGGACTAGTCAAAGATTATTGAATGCATCATTTCCTACCTTGTACAAATAATGGCAATTTGAATCCAGGATAGAGGAAGCAAACCCAAACCTTAATATTATGAATTACTTGCTTAATTTAGCACACTTGAAGTACCCCATTTATTATCTGATTTAGAACTGTTTTTAGGGCACCATATGGTAATATGGTATATTTGGTAAAAGATATAATTTCCACAATAATTCATATCCTTTACACAGAAAATCACATATATTAGTCTTATAAGCACCAGATAAATGACAGAAATACATTTTTTTTTTGTCATTTTCTCTCCAAACTGCTTGACAGAGGGCAAATTCATTCATTAATTCTCTCCTAGGGCTGTTGTGGTAATTCATTTTTTCCTTGTTGCACACATTTGTAAAATCACTGACACCACTGTGATAGCTGCATGCATTAATACAGCATAAGCTGCAGAGGATTTCCCCGACATGCTGTTGTATGGCCACTGCTCATTCTCCCTGATTACAGGCAAGTGCAGTATAAATGAATGTTAATCTTAGTCATTAATACACACAGCAGGAAGGCTATTAATGAGAAACCTCTGTGCCGATTTCTCTGCTGCTGCTAAGCAACTGTCATTAAAATGTAACGTATAACACTACAGAAAAAAAGCTATTCTCACACATCACACCAATCATGGCTTCACTGAACAGGCACCAAGTCTATTTTAGAATCCAGTTCAAAGTGTTAATAATCACATTCATGGCTGTCAACGATCTGACGTCAGATTATTATATTAACAGAGCTCTTTCCTAGGGCTGGGTATCAATCAAAAATTTTCGATACCGATACCAATACCTTCATTTCGATACCGAAATAACTGACAAATGAACGCACAGTTGAGTGAGTCGTGACCTAATTATTACTGTTTCCTGTCCTGCTGACTGAGCTTATGCAGCTGCCTGCCATGTGGCGAAGGAAGGTTACTGCATGAAAATGAACGAATCACTCACTGAGACGACTCATTACTCCCGAGTCATATAAAGGTTCATAGTTCATATTGAACGAATCGTTCACGAACGACACATCACCACTCAGGGCTCTAAAACGCCGGCGTAGTATGGACAGCAGTCGTACCCAGAGTGTGGATGTAGCCAGGGTCTTCTAACTACTGCAGAGCAAAAACTGAAAACAAAAGGGTGAGTGTGTTGTTGCAAGCTCAGAGCCACACAATTGCCTCCTCCAGTAACTGCCTTTAAACCTCATCTTCAAAACTTTGTTTGATACAAATGGTTTTTCCATGACAGGATTCACTTCTGTGGCCTTGAGCTATTTTCTTTCATTTTCATTTCATAATAGGACAGTTTTCCTATTTTGTTGATATTGCTTTGAATGTTCTTAAAAAAAGCACACTGTATGTGTTTTTCATACAGTCAGGCGTTTTTCCTTCTGAAAGAATACCTCTTTAATGTTGAGTTTGTTTTTTAGTTTTGCCCCTTTTTAAAGCACTTTGTGCTTAAGGCTTGACAATGGTTCTATAAATAAAATATGCATTACGTCATAAACTATTATTGCACAGCTGGAATTACTGCCAAGCTCAAACTTGTATTAAAAACACAAACCAAAGCTACTTAACAAATATGATCAAACACTATCTATCTAGGAACTATCTCACAAGTTACACACACGTATTTCAATTATCCTATTACTTTATTTATATACAGGATATAAATATAAAATTGTACTACGATAACTGATACGCAGCATTAGACAGTCCCTGTGATTTTTTTCTATAGCATCATACAGTATGTGTGATGTAGCGTGTGACATCTTAAGTACATGTGATGTGTAAAAACCTAATTTATGATGTGAGAACCTACCCCTTGACTGACAGTTTGATTGAATTCCTCGGCCAGCGCTCCAAACAGAACAATGTTGATGGACATGTTTTGAGACAAGACATCAGACTCTTCTTCTGAAAAATATGAGGAGAAGGAATAAGGAATGAGGAGTTACGATGGAGATTCCGATCGCAATGCAGTGAGGCGTTAAAGATGACTTGTGACAGATTATGTTACACAGATGAGAGATTCTGTGGTGTGCGACTAGATTTTCTCTGGTTGCACTGGTGCACCTAATATTTCCAGAGTCACATACATTGGACAATGCATGGCGACAGAATCAATAGTAACTGTCTTTTTTTCCCCTAACAAGATTTAAAAACTCAACGTATCGCTCTGTTTATTCATCCCCTGCAGCTCTCTCACACACACAAACAGCTGATTTTGTCTCCCCCTTCTATCCACAAACAGCACATGCAGCCTAAATCAATTGATAACTTGAAGAACGATGTTCATGGTACTTTATAGTAGTTTCATATTTTCAATAGAGTTAGTAATAATTGAATAAAGTCTGCCATTCATTTTTTTTATTGTGTGTTTGTATGCTTCCCTATATTCACCATACTGTATAACCACTACAAAACAGTCAGAATTTTAGCTGTTTATCTAACCAGGGAAACATAATGTCCAATTAATATTTGTGTATGAACACACTATATTTGTGCTTCAAATGAGACAAACATTTACCTACACCTTATTTTTGTTTGCACTCGAGTATGAATGGATATGGGGAGTGAATAAAAGGCAACCTCTAAAATTGTGGTGCTGAAGGCGGCACATTGATATATTTGGCCGCAGCGAAATGTAGCGCTAGTGCAACTAAATAAATTTTAAAATGCAGCTGAAAAAGCCCCAGAGAACCTTAAGTTTGGTTTGAATCTCATGCATAAACAAAAAAAATTTGAGTTTTACCTTGGATGACACTCTTCAAGGTGAAGTCATTGGCTGCCAACGACATCAGTGGGCCTTTACAAATAACTTTTCCCTATAAAAACAAAACAACAATAAACCTCAAGGCAAACTAAGGATCATTACCTGACTGAAGCTCTGCAGTATTTCACTCAGAGCACCGTCAACTGATCAAAGCCACGTCACAAAAGTGAGGAGTGCAGATGAGTGCCTCAGGGAAAAGGGCTGCGAGACAGAAGGTCGATTATTCTGTCGCTTTGGTTTTCATAAATATGATCGTGCAGCGTCGTCATCAAGAACAAGAAAATAGCCTCCCGTGAACAGAAAAAGAAACTTGATGTACCTAAACGGTGGCAGGCAGGTGATGGATGGATGGAAAGGAAAACAGCAAAATAGGTTATCTATACGGAAAACATTAAGCATTACTAATTTTACAGTAACAGCTGTGCTTCAAGGTATTTGGGCAAAAAGAGGAATCTCAATACATATAATTGAAACAGTTACTAAAGTAACAACCTTATAACCTAATAGATAAGGGACAGGACAAGGAGGAAGATTTATGTTTAAAAATACAAATGTGAGATTAAATCTCAAAATTTAAATTTAAATTTTAGTGTGTATCTGACTTGCGGATATTATAGATTAGTCTCTCCATATGTTTTCCACTCCACAGAAGTGAATGAGACCCCAAGGTCTTTTTTTTCCATTGGAGTCTGTGTATTCTATTCTATTCTATTTATTTGAAAATAATTGAATTGGGCAATTTATAGAAAAGTATTTGCAAAAAAGGCTTAGACCACTCAATTTTCAATGTTTTGTAAATCTGAACGATACAAAGTTGCTGCTATACATGATTTGATTGAGGGTTTCCTGCTGCTTTAAATCCAGGATTGGATGCTCATACAGATTGTGTGTTTTTTAACAATATCACATGAGAACTTGATAATATCCTTATTCATCTTTATGGTGAAACAGGACAGTACCATAGTAATGACAATGATAACAAATGTGACCCTAAATTAGTGGATATCTGACATTAAATGCAAGATAACACAACTTAACATTTAGAGTTGCACAACTAACGAGAAAATATGATCCTAATTTCCCCCTCTGCTGAGTAATGGCCAGAAAAGTGTTTTTGCAGACCATAACGACGTCAGATTAAAAGTGACCTTTTGACTTCTTTGGCTCTAAAAATGTCATCACTTAACCATTTAATCCATTTAGACAGTTTGTCTGATAAATTGTCATAATTAGCACATTATCGTCCCATCTGTTGCCGGCAGGCAAAGGAGGCATAATAAAAGCACATTTTTTTGTGCACAAGCTTGTGTGCATCTCTATGAGAAATGAAAACGGCTCTGACCTCAGTGGTCTTCTTCACATACTGATCTATTCCTCATACAAGGCTTGAAAGATAGATAACAGTGCACAGTTACAGTGAATCAGATTTCTTGCCTGATGTTTTAAAGCTACACATAATACATCTTTGAGAGAAATATTAGTTTTGTGACGTCACAGCATCCCTGACCTTCAACTGCAATATTCTACACAAATCCAATTGAATGTCTGTGCCAGATATAATGAAATATCTTGCATTTAAAAAAAACCTCAAGTTGTAGTGACCCTTGATTGCTAGCTGCTGCTTTGAGGATGTTAAGCACATGACTTTACATGTCATATTTACAAAATTACAATGAAGTTCTACTTCACTGCAGCAACAGACACAGCACAGTAATGGCAGACAGATCAAAGCATCCTATTTTACATCCAAAGAAAACCCTTTTCCTCCTGGCTCCATAAGTAATTTGATGCATACATAATTAGAAATGTTTGTCTTCCTGTTGGCATGGCTGATCGTGACATTGATGAATGATTAGTAAAAGGGATTAAACATGTAAATCTCTACTCTGTTGTACACCAACCTTGACTGATTTGTTGACACAGTCCATTCTGGTGGTGATTAGTGGGATGGAAATCCTGGTCAGGTGTGCTGGCATACGAGTGCCTGGCCCCGCCCCTTCCGACAGCACATAGACAGGCATGGCATTCAGGTGACCTGAGGACATAAATTGTCACATAAGGTTAAGTTCTGGACCAAGAAATGGGGCAAAAGGACAACTGTTAAAAATTCAATTCATAATAGGGCTGCAACTAAGCATTATTTTCATAATCAATTAATCTGTTGATTACTATATACTAATCATTTGGTCCATAAAATGTTGAAAAATTAGTGTTTCCTAAACCTGGAGATGATGATGTTCTCAAAAGTTTAAATTTGTCCTCAAATCAAAATTATTAAAATTTAATGATTTTTTTTGTTATATGACACAAAGAAACCTTAATTTAAAGTTGAAAATCTGAAAAATTGTTTTAATTATAAAAAAACAAAAATTCAATTAGTTGAGAATAAAATGAGTTAATTTAATCATTTAATAACCACTTCATTGTTGCAGCCCTAATTCATGTTCATCAGGTTCAGAAAAAGAGCGAGGGCAAACATCTCCAGACACAGGACACAGCTGCTGATTGACACTGATCCCATCACTGATCTCTGGTTCAACAGCCAGTCCAGCCATCATCCACAACAGACAACTCATTACAAAGATAAGACCTACGACAGGAAACATAAGATCCATGTCGACAGCGCAGCAGGAGTGTTAAAGTCTGTGAGGCGTTTTAGAGAGAAACACAGAAAAGCATTGGCTATGTTCCCAGCAGGTAGCACGTTGCTTCCTGTCAGAGCTTGTTAGTTTGATCTGGGGCAGATTTGACTGCCGAGTCCCTTGGTGGTACCTCGTTGACCAAGGACTGTAGAGCAGGAACAGCCTGCAAGGCAGGCGAGCTGTTCACTCTGCCGTAGAGTCAACTGCTCAGTCAGGCAGAAAACCCAGCTAGAAAAAAATTATAAAATCAAATAAACCTCTCTGAGGGGAGCAGCTGGAGGCCTGAATTAAGGCAGGGCAAGTGATTCATTCATGAATTCAGAGCTACTCTGCGTGAAGGTACCAGATAATTTCTGGATCTGACCTACAAGCTTCCACAATCAAACTTCAAAAAGAACTTGACCAAAATTATGGGGATACACGTACAACTGTAGGTCATTATCTGTGATCCATGAACTGCATCAAAGATGGATTTCAACAGTTTAAGCTTAAAACTGTGTTTGCTATCAGTGAGTCAACAGCAAATTTATTTTAGTGTCTGTACATGGGGTTATGCAGATACTGCTCAGTATCTGTCAAGGCAATATCAAATGTTTGTTCATTTAGTCTCGTCAAAATTCTGTCCACGAGGCTGCGTGTTACAAGGTAGCAGTGAGTCACATGCATCATATGCATGAACACAGGAAATAAAAGCAAAAACACACACAAAAAGACTTTACATTTAAGAAAACACATCACGCAATCAATGCTAAGCTGCTGTGTGTGGTACTTAAGTTAACGCAATAGTAAATATGAGTGTAATTTTGAATAATTAGAGGCGATGTTGGAGTACTTAAAAGAAAAATCTACAAACGAATGCAACAATCGTCATAAAATTACACAGTATGCGTTATGCCAGCAGCTCGGTTGTTTTACCCATGCAGGCCGTGTCACCACTGCTGCAGTGCTGCAATATGGTCATCAATTATCCATGGACAACATCCTGATGGATAGTGATTAGTATTTTTGTTTGAAAATCCCATCCTTATTAAATAGCTCTATATTCTAACAGCTATCGCTGATCTAGATCGTTTACTCAGTACGATGGGTCTCTCATTCTCAGGGGTCGCAAAGAAACCTTTCAGGCATTAAGGTCCTCTCTTCTCTTCACATGGATTACACTGTTAATGGTTAATGAATGCAGCCCACATGAAATTTATGAGGTGATATAGGGAGGAGGGAGGACAAGTCTAACAGAGCTACTAATAGGAAAATACTGGACACAAAAAATGTTTTTCATGGTCAAGTAGAAATCCTGATGTGTTTGTTGACACCCTATAAATGTAAAACTGAAAAATGTATGACAAATATCTATTTGATTATCTGATTAGAACTCTTAGGAGCCTAGGAAGACCCCACCAAGTGCAGACTTAAGGTTTTCTTCACCACCATATTTTGCTGCTGCATTGACAAAATCCCACCTGTTTGATAAAGTCCTGAGAGAACTTTACGGATATGTGTAGCCATCTGATCTGTAGCGTAGTGCAGCTGCTTTATTTGTCAGCTTCGGCAAATGAATGGTGTGGGGAACTGCGAGTCAAGCACCCTCCATCACAATTCCCAAAAGAGGAGCAACTTATCATAGACCACTGGTCGGCTGTAAAGTGTCTCCCAATGTCAGCCAGCCCTACCTCGAGCAGATGGCGGTCTTCCTGTTCCTATTAGCACCCCTGAAACCCACTGGTCAGCTGCTTAGAGATGCTCATTATTAACTCAGAAGGCAACTCAAGTTCATCCCAACGACATCACTCATGAGGAACAGATAGGCTGAGAGGGACAGAGGACAGACCTCCCACCAGCAGCTCACTGCCGAACCATAAGCCCAGGACACTAATAGGGACTGCAGACTAAATAGGACTGCTGTGGAGGGAGCACTCAGTGGTTGTACAGACTGAAAAAAAATCATCACTGATCACAACAGGAAACAATGTGACATAGTCAAGGATGACTGAGCAAATGCAGAATCTCCAGAGCCAGAAAAATAAGAGCAAGGCTTGAAACATTCTGATTTTTGTTCATCTATACAAAGAGCAAAATATCAGTGCACCTTAATTTGTTCATAAAAACATCGACATTTGCCTTGGCACATTGATTATCGTATTGCACAAGGAAGGACGACGATATATCACAAAAACAATATTTTGACCCACCCCTATTAATGTAGATACAAAGCACATTGTGATTGACCCTTTCCTGTCATTTATAGAGAAAATTGAATCTCAACCAATGAGTCTGGACAGAAGTGAACACTGTCTTGAACACAACTCAGGGAGGTTTATTTTCAGCAGCATAAAACCCTCAGCTGCCACATGCACATGGTCCAACAATTTGACCAAATATATATATATATAAATATAAATCAGGCCAGGAGCAGCTTGCAGGTGCCGAGTGATAGGAGCGTGTCAGGGGAGAGCAGTTCTCAGAGAACTCAGAGAAATCCATTTATTAAAAAACATAAACTAAACTTCAGCACTGAGTCACATACTCTCAGCAGATGATAGTACAGACTACTCTGTCCAGTAACAGAGATAGTGGAACCCTGGACACTAACATTCCCATTTAATTGTCTCACACCTGCAAGACATGACACTAAACATTTTAAATGTTTATGGAAAAAGGTACAGTTCTAAAATGCAGTTAAGAGTCAACTGCTTTGTAAGCAGTAGGGCAATGTGGATGGAAGGCATATGCACAGCAGAATCTACAAGTTCTTACATGAAAATTAACTTAAGTAAACTAAACCATGCCAATTTCCACAGTGCAATGTTGTGTTGAATATATAAGTTTATTTTTAGCACTTGTGTTGTTAGCAAAACTACCTAAGTACTACTAAAGCAGTGAACTCTGTTATGCTTTGGTCCACTACCTTAGATTGCCAAATTGAGCACTTCCAAGGAACAAGGTATGGACCAGCTGGTGAAGAAAAATGGGCAGTTAATGGATAGGTTGTCAGTCCATCGCAGACAAATACAAAGACACACAACCATTAACGCTCACATTCACACCTGGGAAACCAATTTTGAGAGTCTGCATGGATGTGGGAGGAAGCCAGAGTAACCAGAGCAAACCCACAAACACAAATAGACACATATATAAACATAACTGGGATGGACATGGACAGAAATACTGATCACTACTTATGGCACATATATGAGGGATTAAAAATGTAGGTTTGACAATGTTCTTAACTGGTATGCTGTTCTGCTTCTTGTAGACATACTGAAACTCTAACAGGGATTTTGGCGCTTCAATAAATGTGGACCAGAATGAACACTTAGGCTATAATATTTCTTATTTTCATGTATCATTTGATTCATCATCATAAGAGGCTTAAATATTCAGAAGCACTGGGGGAGGTACAATGATACGCACCGCCTGTTCAGTGGAGATATGTTTTTATCCACGTCTTATCTCCTGACCCGCAGGTTGAAAACGCAGATCTCAAAGGTTTATTCTCATGCAGAATGGAGGAGTTCTCTCTGCAGTGGGACTCAAACAAATCCTCCCAGAGGGCACAGGCAGATGAACCTTATTTCATCAGCAGTAGCTGATAAGAAAAAGCTGACACGGGTTCACTTAATATAAATATCACAGCAGTACATGGGGAATAAGTACTGCAGTCACCTCTTTATTACAGATACAATATAAATGCACACTGATGATGTAGCTAAACTGTGGTCCAGACCAATGTCCAAAGAAAAATATTATTATGCATGCATGGCATAATATATACAATAATCGCCATCTCTTAATACTTGACAATCAATGTTTTCAGTTCCTTAATAATTTTGTGGTAGTGTGAATTAACTTACAAAGCATTCAAACAGCTTCAGTAGGGGTAGGAGTATCTAGGAACCTCACAATTTGATGTGATTATGATTCAGAGGGCTACAGTGCAATTATACAGTTCTCAAAAATAATTGGTTTTCTTGGAAATCATAAGATGTATTCACAAATGTATTGACTTCATTATCCTTTGTTAGTACGAATGCAACAACATATTTCTAAGGAAACCAGGAAAACAAACAAGTGTGTCGGTAACAGCAGAGTTTAAAAAGGAATTAACTCTTGTCTGGTGGAAGGGGAAGGGCACTATCTAAAAACAACCCAGAACAACAACACCCAAAATTTGGTTTGTGTTTGTTCTGGATTAGGGCTGCATTGATTGAACAGATTAACTGATTAATCAATTACTAAATTATTTGTCTACTAATTTGATGATTAATAGGTTTGAGTATTTTCTTTAAAAAAAATAAATCAGATCTTCACTGTCGATATTTTCTGGGTTCTTTTCGCCATATAACAAAATAAGTAATTAATAACTGTATAATTTTGGTTTGAGAATATCATCATTTTAGGTTTGGGAAACAGTGATGAGCATTTTTCAATATTTTAAGTACCAAACAACAAATTGATTAACGACGAAAATAATCTGATTAAGCAATAACTAAAATAATTATTAGTTGCAGCCATAGTTTGAACGCACTAGTTATGACTAAACCATTTGTTGGCAAACATTAAAATTCATTACAAGTTTGGCCAATATAGACATAGTCCTGAAAGAAGCAGGTCCCAAGCATAGAAGAGAAAAACCAGGCAGCCACAGCCAGATGAAATTCCACTATCCTTACCACTCATACAGATGTTCAGCGGAAGGTTGGCAAGGTCACACAGGTAATCTATAACACAGCAAGTGGCCGCCACTTCAAAGGCCGGGGTAAGCAGTTGATTTTTAACTTTCACAGATGGATGGAAAGGATGAGTAAACTTCTGAGAGGTTATGAATGTTCATTCTGAGCTCCATAGAGGGAGGAGTGCAGAATCCAGGAGCTGGACAGGGGTAAATGCCATGTTCAGACAATCAACATCCGCACTGAGACATATACTATAGCATTTGAAGTGCTGCAGCACTTTTTCACTTCATGGCATGCTTAAAAATTAAAGTTGTTATCAGCTTGTGTTTGCTCTGCACACCACCGTCAGTACTTGTCAAAGTTTACAAGGGAAGAAGCACCACTCTGTAACACCACGGTCCAAGTGTTTCTCCAGTCACAACAAATTCAAAACACAGTGAGACATCTCAGCATGTCACTCAGTGTTGGGAACTGAATGATCCACAATTAACTTTTACTTACATCATATCCATAAATGAAGCTTAAATATTTATGCCTTTGATACATGGCTTTCACCATTGGAAACATGAAGCTTGTAAAACAGGGAGTGTGAGATTAACTACATCTATGACCTTTCAATGTGTCTCAGATACAAATGATTTGATTAAATATATTAATATTGGACTTGGTATCAGCTGAGAGCTGATAGTCAAAGTCTCACATCAGATCAGTGGCCCAAAGAATATCTGCATATGACTCATGATAAATAAGAAACTGGCAATTATATGCAATTCACATTATGGCAATGGAGCAAAGGAAAGCAGAGCTCAGTCAGCCTGTGGTATCAGAACAATTGTGTCCTTACTCTACCCCTTGCTCCAAGCACAGGGATCACTTGCACTTTCACTGAACACTACATTATGTACACCTGCTTATGCAACTGTTTAATCAGCCAGTCATGTAACAGCAGTGCAAAGCATGAAATCAAACAAATACAGGTCAGCTGTTAACTTTTAGTTTTCCTTTAAACATCAGGAGGGGAAATAATGTGTCCTCAATTATTTAGTGACTTGTTGACAGATACAGTTACAACAACAAGTAAATCACTAAAGGATGCTTTAAAAGTAATGGCAAGATCTTTTTTTCTAATCATTTTATAAATACCAACTGCTGAAATCAGAAACACTAGAGATTAACGATATTTCACTTTTTGCCGATGTCCAATTTCTCAATAAATTGGGAGTGCTTGGGCCAATAATTGATACAGACACCTATATTTATACTTTTTTCCCCTGCATCCAAATGCAGAGGTCAAAATGTATAATCTCGATGTTCAGTCTGTACTTACAGTACTGTGTGAGACATACAACAGATGCTGTGTAGATGAAAAGTGTAGTATGTCAAGGGCATGTCATTCATAAGAGTCAGAGGATAGTACAGCAAAAGTAAAAGCTACCTGTCACCAATCGAGACATGTAGCAGCCAACACGAGCCCTGATAAACACACACTCTAACCCTCTTTATGGGGAAAGTGAAGTCATATAAATAAAGCATTCCCTAGCTCCTTATCTTAACCTACACAACTAAAGACCTAACCTTAACCATAACCCTAAAACAATGCTAACCCTAACCCCAAAACCAGTGAGTTTTAGTTGTCTGGTTCTGACTATAGCCACTTCACCGTTATAGCTAGTTAGCCTGCTAACTTTAGCAAACAATGCCGCAAGTGGGGGTAGCATTCAGAACAACTTTAAACACTTTAAACGAAAATGAGGAATTGTACAGTCTCAATGCTTAATGTATATACTCGCGGACAATGAATGATGTTAAAACTGTGAGATGTGCGTGTGAAGATGTTACTCTTTTCTACAGTTGTGCCAAACTCCTTTTAAAAATCATTTAGTTTAAGGTTGCATTAACTATCTTTACCAGTGCGCAAACCATAGAAGATAATCTTACTGTTTTTGTAAACATGCATAATCTCTATCTAAATTCGGCTTTAATAATACACGAGAACAATGCATAATTATGCATTTAATTAAATAATAACTACATGTCCTCTCGATCAGCAAACAGCATGAAGTAGCATGGTTCCGGGACAAGGAAGACTGCGAGACACAAAACGTTAATTTAATTCTAATCTTAATCTTGATGCTGGCTGTGATTCACAGTGCATTACGGGACTTTGTAAAACGTCTAACACTTTGCTTGTCGTCGTGTATCAGTGTTTGCAGTTAAAAAGATACCAATGCCATAACGACTTCACGGGGGTATTAGCAGCGTAAACTGACTGCTCTCCGGGAGTAAGTACAACATTAACAGTTGGACAATAGGAGAAAAGTCGAAAGCAAAGGAAGAAAACTTACGGTTGCTGGGGTCTGGGTTTGTTTTCCCTCGCTGGGTTTCGAATTGACAGCGCTGTACGCATGCGTATAAGGAGCGCCTGGTTCTTTTACTCATTTACCCACAATGCTTTGCGACCCTTCTCTGACAAGAATGAAACTACTAACCAACCACTTTATTAGGTACACGTGTTCTATTGTTTGATAAAGTAAATACCTAAGATAAAACCAAGCATCAGAGTGGGGAGAAGTTTGTTATGTCATTGACTTTTACATGTCTTTACTTTTACTAAAGTCTCAGACTCTAAATCCAATAGTTGTTGCTGCCAGATCAGTTTGTTCAGAGTTCTTTTTCATTTTTAAAGAATAGTTGCATAATGGCACCATCTCTATTGGCTTGACACTGGTACCCTGCATATAGGGTAGCTTAGACTGCCGCTCATTGGCTAAAAGTGTCAATATGTTGCAGTGTCTTTCTGCAGAGCACTCTGAATTAATCAACATCATTTATACTCCGAGCACACTCACACTCATCAAACAGCACCACTGCCCTGAGCCATCACCAGTATCATATTCATGTGACGTTATCGATGGAAGCTACAGAAACTCTTACCGCCAGATTAGTGACTGTTTAATTAAACTGAAAAATGCCAAACACTCACAGAGCCTGTGATAGAGGGTGTAATTCTGCAGCTGTGTTTGCAGGAAGCTTATTACTCAGCACTAATGGGTGTCTTCTGCCGAGACACATCGCGGCAGCAGGCCCAAGCTTCTGCTCCTGCTTTATGATTCTAATCAACTGTCCTCCGTGGTGAGAAATATCAACAATAAACTACATACATGAAGCTGTCTTCCAGATGGAAAACAACAACTTCCATATTGTATGTGGGATGGATATCGTAGCTTGTTCTTATGGAAACCAGGATTATAGTGCAGCTGTCTGTAATTCAGAAATGGAACTGCCATGACATGACATTTTTGATGCAAACATAGAATATGTGCATGTAGTAGGCCTACAGATGAGTGACTTAGCACTGCAGAGATGGCGTCACAGCTCCGGGGCCAAGATGGAACTTTGGGTTTAACTTCGATCAACAATTACATTTAGCATAAGTAACTGGTTCTGTTGGATGACAGGTAACATTTATTCTTCAACAAAAACATATAATAAAAAGGGTTGTTGCTCACAATGTCCGAAATTGGCTCACAGTCTGGCCAACTCTTTCCAACAATGTTAAATAACACCCCCATTGCTTTTTGCTAAAATCTGACTCATTTTGTCTGTATGTAGACCAGCCACACTTTACACGCTCCATTCATGCTCTGAATTCCCCTCTGATTTGATTGGTCAAAAGCTGATTGTAATGGAACAGATTCAGTCAAGGGGCTGCGTATAACCATAATAATAATTATATTTATTAAAATCACTTGATGGACCAGATTTGACTTGCACCAGTCATTACACTGATTTGTACAGAAACTGGTTATATTTGGTATTGGATATGTTAAGACCTGTATGAAGGAATTGAAGGCCTATAATCAGAAGCTGTTTTCTTTACATGAATACAGGAGAATTGCGTCTGCATACTCTCTGGAGTTAGTCGGTCACGTATGATGAATGCTGTGGGTCAGACACATTTAAAATAGCAGGAGAATCTGTGGAGGATCCAGGCTGAAGGTGGGTGCCTGGGTCACACAGTTGCTGCTGAATTATTTGGAGTTTTCCCTGCTACGGAGCAACTTTTGCAGACTTTTGCTTTCACAGTTGCAGTCTTCAGAGAATAGAGGACTTCAGAGCAACTCTGAAAGCAGCTTCAGTGTGTTAGACTGGAAACCTAACCTGAACCGCTACTTAAGAGAGCGCCCAGAGAGCACAAACCTCTGCCAAGGTTGCTCAATTTGTGGCTGACTGTAGTGATCCATGTACCTTCAAAACCCACCTCACAATTGCTTTAGATGTATATAATCACTATTGTATTTTAACATTGTCCATTTTATATGCATTTTTCTTGCTTTCTTGCTTGTTGAGCATTTGCTCAAAAGCGCTACGTAACATACATTATTATTGTTATTATTTTTAACTGAGATAATGGAGCAGACTGCGCACAGATTCACACTCTATACACCTGAGTGGTTACATAGTAATTGGAGTGCTTGTTTCGATCCTCGTCTCACAGGTCAGACGGTCAAAAATCAGTGTTGTAAATCAACATGGTGCATGTCATTTGTTTACTATGCAACCATAAATGAAATTAAAAAACAACAAATTATGGTTGGGAAAAAGGGGATACAGCAGCTGAAACGGTCCTGTTTATAGCCGTACACATTTTGCAGCCACCCAAAAGTTTTATGATCAAGATAAATGCCATATATCTGAAAGACACAGACCAACTACTACAAAGACAAATTGTATCTTATAGATAAATTATTCACCAGAGCAATTATTCAATTTAATTCAAATTAAAATTACATTTTGTAATATAATCTAAAAAAAAATAGACTGTATCTGTTGCCCACACTAATAAAGAATGCAGTAAAAATAACCAGGAGGTCAGAGATGGGCTGAGTGGCCATCAACGTTGAAGCCGGGCAACAAAAATATGGACATGCCAACCTCCCAGCACCCTCAGAGGCCAGAAGGAATGAGGAGGAGGAGGTGATTTATAGTCCTGTACACCCCACAGATGAGCTCCATCATATGTGTGAAGCTTCCACTGAGGCTCTGGGGAGTGTTTGTGTTAGGGGGGCTTACTACAGACAGAGAGTGACAGAATCGGCAGCATGTCATCCAGACAGAGACACAACCCGAGTCTCTGCAGTGGTCACAGCTGTTCATTAAACTGAAAACAAGAAAGGTACTTCTCATTCATGTCAACAAGTTCTTACCTGTAAACTGGACTTTTTTTTGTCCCCAAAATGGAGGTAGAGAGTAGACTGTAAGATACAGAAGCCAACATGATTCTAATGATGTGATTTTCTGACACATGACACCTTTTAAAGTGAATGCAAATGACGCTACCTGTGCACAGCCCCTTAAACTCTCCACCTCTGAAACTCTGCTGATTGCATTTTTGTTGCCGTCTTGTAGATCTCTTCCTTTCTTAGGTTTCTGTGCCGCTCAGACAGCTGTTGTCACCGAGCAGCCAGTTTGGAGAACGGTCTCGCTGAACTGCACTGTCAAAGTCTCCTGTCAGGGCAGCTTTCCCCAAGGCTATAGAAACAGAGACTACAGGATGTTCAGCAGTGTAGTTTTTTTTTATTTTCTTAGATGACTTGATTTAAGGGGCCACACGGTGGTGTAGTGGTTAGCACTCTCGCCTTGCAGCGAGAAGACCCGGGTTCGAGCCCCAGTTGGAACAAGGACCTTTCTGCATGGAGTTTGCATGTTCTCCCTGTGTGTGCGTGGGTTCTCTCCGGGTTCTCCGGCTTCCTCCCACAGTCCAAAAACATGCAATGTGGGGATTAGGTAAATTGGACACTCTAAATTGACCGTAGGAGTGAGTGTAAGAGTGGATGGTTGTTTGTCTCTAGTTGTGTGTGGCCCTACGATGGACTGGCGAACTGTCCAGGGTGTACCCCGCCTATCGCCCGATGTAGCTGAGATTGGCACAGCACCCCCCGCGACCCTCTGGTGGAGGATAAAGCGGTTAGATGATGACTGACTGACTGACTTGATTTAAGTTGGAGGTTTATTATGGAATTACTGATCAAAAATGACAAAAATTCTCTGCCTCTGGTACCTTTAGAGAGAGGTGTGGAAAAGCAATATTAGCCTATACAATCTGATATATCCCATCATCTCCTGCCAGCCCTCTCAGCAAAGACATTCTTGAATTTTGGCTGCACTCTCTGCCATTTGTGACTAACCTCTGCATATCATATCTGCTTCATCGGACAGAGACAGGGAACATTTAGATAGACAGGTGTTTTACAGTATTGTGAAGCCTACATACACTTTTCCCTCGGACAGCTTTATTAAACCTTACAACACAGAGCATGTGTATGTTTAAACATACAGTATATAGGCTATAAGAATATGCAAAATAAAGTGTCTCATATCCTTTTTTTTCCAGCACAACCAACAGGCAATCAATTCATTTGAACCAACTATATAAACACACCTGAGCAAAAATGTTTAAAATCGGATCGAATTTGTGAAATTTGGAAACAAGTCACAGTTCAAAGTTCACTTGGCTCGTTTTTATGAACAAAAAGAGAAGAAAATTATTTCGTGACTTCGGCAGAATTACCGCTACTTTATATCACCACTACAAATGCGATATGAAATGAATCATAACTTTTACTCAACAACACATAAGAAGACGAAAAAACAGATCCGTGCCGCGTGAGCACTAAGGGTTAATGGATAAGCAGATCAGATATAGTCAGACAGTCTGATTTTAAAATAAATAAATAAACACACAAAAAACAACAACTGTTAAACAGTGCAGCAGGACCAATCTTTTTAATGGCCTGGTTCAGAAATTCAGGTTGAAAAGTTTCCTGAGTGTAGTTGAGTCATAAATGATATCCATCAGTGAAATGAGTCTGGAAAAGCTTAAGTGAAGGTAATTGATCACACAATTTAAAAATGAACTAACAGTCAAACTGCAAATAACATTTTGATGGAGTTAATTGCATTGGGCTGAGAGAGAGGGAGTGTGTGTGTGTGTGTGTGTGTGTGACAGAGAGAGAGAGAGAGAGAGAGACTTGAGCGGTGGATAATATTCTTCATCAACAATGATATGAAGGAGCACATTTAGAGACTGCGCGGCACAACAGTGAACGATGAAGCTCTGGACACTCGCAGACTCAAGGTGTCAGAGAAGAGCTCAAATCTAATCAGAAACTTCAACGGAGGGACAGACACTGTGGAAAGTGTGATTGATTCACTGGAGATCCTCAACAGTAAAACTGTAGCCACCACTGATCTGCCAGATTATTCATGCAATGTGCAGCAAATGAGGCTTAAATACATGCGCTCTCCTGTTGTGACAAATAATTTAGACAATTAACTCACAACATCTGAGCTGTCTATTGCCTATTAAGGTGTAAAGTGGTGTGATTTGATTTGATAGGTAGTTAGTTTATGCGATTCTGGTGAATGGGTGGACTGGATGAAGAATGGATTATTTTGCAGGGCAGATTATCACCCGCTTGAACAGATGAAGCTCCGGCTAAATCGTGTTATTGGGGATTTTTTGGAGATGATTGCTGCCTTTTCATGACCTTTAATGCTAGATTTATAGTTTTAAAAAGTGTTGACACTTTTCCTCTCATGCATGTTGTCATACATGTTTCTCTCTTAATGTGGATGATGCAATGTGTGGTTACACGAAGAAAAACTTTTACTGAAACATACATTGAAAACATTGCGAGTCACTTTGTCAGGATTATTTTGAATCCATCTTAGTTGTTATTGGTCTACAATACATGTTCATGGTGTGTAGTGGTCATCAAAAATACACCACTACAATACACGACTGTTGCAATGGTGGTTATGAAAGATGTTGTGAAGAACTGTGGAGGTTGTTTTTTTTTTCTCTCTTTTTCTGAAAGAAGACCAAAGAACAACGCCGAAGGCTTAGTATGTTGTTTTCACACGTTGACAGACAGACGGCTCATTCAAACACAAGGCGAGGACAGTTTGAATGCACCAGGTATTTTCTAAGCATTTTCGAATAATGCATTTGAGTAAGCAACCATCTGGAACATCATTGTATACTGGAACTCCTTTACAAACAAGGGCTCAGAGCACCCAGTCTGTCTTTGAGTGATTTTGTTGCCTATAAACTGCAGACATATGTGTGAATGTGAACTGCCATTTCTGGTATGTCATGCATTTAGTATGTCCAGCGACACTTCCCAGTTCCAGCTCGTCTTGTCTTGGCTGGACTCTACACAGTTTGGTATGGTTTTCCATTACTATAGCATCTCCTCCACTGCCGTGACTTTGTTTTACACGCAACACACACAAACTAGTGACTTGTAAAGCATTTATTTTCAGTGTACTGAATCATTAAAAAGATTTGGTCACAGAATCGTTCAGTACTTCCTGCATGACCGGAGCACAGACTCCATCTGACACGGTCACAGAAATGTGATATGGCGGAAGGGGTTGTGATGTGTCTCAATCGCCGATTTCAGGCTGTGCTGTCGCTAGAAACACCGGACTCCTCTGTTAAAAGTTGAGATTTTAGACATTTCCTTGCTAAATGCTGGAGATTAACGCATGTCTTCAGGGTTTTTAAGTTTAAACTTTTTAACTGATCTACAGTTCGGCATTGTTGGGTTTGATTCTTGCACAAGACGTGTTTCCGTGATTCTTCCAGAATCCAGTGGCGACACTCTGACCAATCAGTGGCCGGCAGTCTGGCGACGTCACACATGCTATCGGCTCAGCTCGCTTGGAACCTCGGCAGAGCAGGTATTAAAAAAAATACCAGGTACTATCGCGAATGGAAAAGCAAAACAGAGTTCAGTGGATGTTCACTGGATAAGCTCTCAATTCAGCTAACCCTCCAAAGATGGTGAAGTCAGGTTTCTTAAAAGGAAAATGTCGCTGGCCAAAATATAAACGTAAGGCAGTTTTCATAGCAACAATGCTTGATATAAAGCTACCAAACTTGTATTTGCAACATACAGAAAATTAGATGAATGTGCAGATTTTGATAATCTGCACATAATAATACAACAACCTGGATTTCCTTAAAATATATGGTAACCCCCTACACTATCTTTGTAGATGGAGGCTCTTCCTTTTCTGTCATGAACTGCAGCTGAATTGTTTCAGTTGGACTGTTGTTGTTGTTGTTGTTGCAGTTTCTTCTGCACTGAGGTTTAATTTGTGAGGGCGTCTGAGTGAACACCGTGAGGATTATGAGGCTCCAGGTGTTTCTGCTCAAAGATGACTGTACCAACAACAACAAAAAGAAAAATCCTATGAATTTTAAGCAGGACAACAAAATACAGTTCTTCCTTTGTACTGACCCAAATAACATAAAGATAGACTTGAGAAGAAACTCTATTTCTCTCCATTTCCAGTACACAGAGCTGTTAATGTTTCTTCAATTATTGGTCCAGTCTCTAAATTTCAAGAGGCCAGGCTTCACTCTAGTAGCTGCAACAGTTAGAGGTGAGGGAACACGTAATCAGTGGCTGGTAAATGAAAGACTTTAAGCCCCGCAATCTTGCCTCTGAGCTTTATAGCAAAATGGTGATTATTATCACTCTCAGCCGGTCCCTTTTGACTCCTCCCTGCAGTGTCAACACATTGTCTGCAGAGAGTCATTATTCTGAGCAGGACCAGAGGTGCAGCTTACACAGAGGACATGGCATCATTATGGAGCTGGTTCACGAGTGTGTGAAGTATGAGTGGGTGTGCGACGACATGTTTGACAGCAGTGGAGTGGAGTGTCAAGGCTTCTGAGGAGACAGAGATGGTCAGCTCCAGAGTGTTGGCCAATCAGATGGCGCGGAGCTGGAGAGCTGCTGATAGTCACACCACAGTGAGTCTTCACAGTCCACCGGAAAAAACGTACCGATTTAGCGCTTGCGGAACGTTCCGCAGACATTTACTCAGTCGTTTAGCTTTTATTAATGGGGAGATTTTAGCATCAAGGAGAAGGTGTAAAGATGCTGAGGATGAAGACAAAAAGAGGAGACAAATTGAGGACTGCAAGAAAAAGGGGAGACACTTAATTGGTCCAAGGAATCTGTGAAACTATTCATCCACCTACTGTATCTCTTGAGTCGGATGCAGGAACACATACTGTGTTCTCACTACTCTGTGTGAAGAGATGAGAGTTTGTTTGGGCAGCTCCATCATCAGCACCATTACAGACGTCGTAGTGTTTGTTAAGTTGTTTAATTAAATGTGTGTGCTCGCAAGTGCATGTGTGTGTGTGTATGTGAGATGCTCCTCTTAGTCTGATACGACTTGATGAGATATGTTATTTGCCCAAACTTTCTTATTGGATTTTGCATAAGAGATGAAAGCTGTTCAGCTCATACTGGATCTCCATTATTGCACTTGAACTGTGGAGCTGTACAAAGAGAGAAAAATGGCTCATTATTGAAATTGTTTTGGTGTAAACCTTTGATTAAAGACAGTTTAAATTCTGCTGTGCAGCCCAATAACTTAAATTTATGAATCCTGGCGGAGTTTTGCACCAATTAGATATGAATAACCGAGAAGCTAATGTGTCAGTCATAACTTTAAATAACTTTTGAGAAAAATAACCACAGGATTACAGATTTTCATTTCTGGACTCAATTCTTCATTGTGAAATATTTCACAATTACATCAGAGCGGCTGCACAGAAAGCAAATCAGTTGTGTTTGTCATTTTGCATAATGGCTATGTCTGTGGTGAATCCAAAGGGAGGAGAATCCACTCCTCTCCTCCTCTCCCCTCCTCTTTAAAGCCGAGTGCTGGGATGTTTCCATGCTCTGAAGCTGGTGAAGCACATGTCACTTCACCCTGTCATATTTATCTCTTTAAAAGCTAAAAAACCTTGGAGATTGTACCTGCCGTACATAATAATGGTGATACAAGTTACTATAGAACGAACATGGCTCTTGTTTGTTGTGTGTTGTCCAAATAAAGACTCCGCCACCATATGATTTACAGCAACAGTGTACGTGCACTTTTTGTAATTTTACTTTTACTTCGGTATGTTTTTTCGAAAGTAGTGCATCGTACGTAGTAAAAAATGTTGTGGCAGTGATTTCCAGAAACAGTACCGCAGTTTATGCCACATAATACAGGCGTGTTAGTCCGACTAAGACCAGCTAACATGTTTGACTGACATTAAGAAAATTGAACTATTGTCTCGGTCCGACTAAAATTTGGACTTTTATCAGGCATGTAAACGCACTGACAGATGTCATCTCAGGTATTATGAAACGACTACTGTGCTAACACTGGGAAAGAAGATGAAGGTGAACAGAAATGACATTGATGCACTTGTGCACTTGGCATCACTTTAGCCCTGAACTCTGTCAGACTGTGATAAAGGCAGCTGGGCCTTGAAATGACAGAAACAGGAATTAGACGAGACTTTACACCTCTAACCAGCTATGGAGCAAATGTATCCTTTTATATTCCACTCTGGAAAATCACTGATCACTTACTGTACTTATTTCATATAGTATGTCTATGTTGCTTATAATTCATGACCGCGTCTTCCACACTTAAGTGCTTTTAGCTGCATGAGCAAACCCGGGGCTGAATGAACAAGTTGTTAACACGCTTTGCAGCACCAGTTATCCAGATGCCTGGAGTCAAACCAGACAAACGAAAACAGGTCAAAAATGTAATCTCGCCAAATAATTACATTTCCAAAAACCTTGAAACTTGAACCTTTATCTCTTGTCCCGTTTCACCTCAGAGGAGAAAATTCCTCTGTTTCTCTGTGGATTCACAAAACTTAATGAAGCTCAAACACTCTGTCCATTACATGACATAAACCTGTTGAACCGAAACACATTTAATCCTGGGGACAAACAGAGTTGTAAAAAAGAAAAGAAAAAAGAAGATTCATATCATCATACTCCAGTCTGCTGCCTGTCTTAACTCCTCGTAGCGTTAAATCACATTTTACATCAGTTGTAAAAAGGGGGATATATTCCCCTGTGCCTGTGGAGACATATGAAAGAAGTCTTCCTCTACATCCTGCAGGTATCCTTTAGGAAACATTTTACCAGCTTAGATGTTCATGTTTTATTTGATGCCTTTAACATGCTTGACCACCTTTTACTCTGGGCTCTCCGGTGTGCAGACAACTCACATTATTTGCCTCTGCAGTGCCCTGATCTCATCTGCATGAATATTTTATGTTGCCTAAAAACGTTAAATGGGAATGTGGCATGCCAATCTTTAATTCCAACATGATAAATAATTGATGCGGTTGGAATCTGATACACTGCAGAGCTACAGCGGCTTCTCGGGTGAAGGAAATTTACATCCGTTCACCCACTGATCTACATTTCTTATCAGACCTCGAGAGCGTCTGCCAAAATGATTGTGAAACAGAGAGTGAGAGAGAAAGAGAAAGATACTATTATCTTGTTTGAATGCTGCAGTAATGTGCACGCCTGCTGAAGAGCTGTTTGCTGCAGACAGATTTCAATGACCTGCAGTTCAGCTTCAAAACATTGCTATTCAGATGTGCTGACCAACCAACAATGTACATCTAAAACCTCGATCATTCTTCCTCTCTGCCACACATCACACACACAAACACAGGGGACAGGTGAGTGAGTGATGAGGACAGGTGAATGATTATGAGGACAAGTGAATGATGATGAGGACAGATGAATGATGATGAGGATAGGGGAATGATGAGGAGAGGTGAGTGATGATGAGGACAATTGAATGGTGAGGACAGGTGAATGATGATGAGGACAGGTGAATGATGATGATGAGGACAGGTGAATGACGATGAGGACAGGTGAATGATGATAGGACAGGTGAATGATGATGAATGATGATAAGGACAGGTGAATGATGAGGATAATTGAATGGTGAGGACAGGTGAATGATGATGAGGACAGGTGAATGATGATGAGGACAGGTGAATGAATGAGGACAGGTGAATGATGATGAGGACAGGTGAATGATGATAAGGACAGGTGAATGATGAGGTGAGTGATGATGAGGATAATTGAATGGTGAGGACAGGTAAATGATGATGAGGACAGGTGAATGAGGACAGGTGAATGATGATGAGGACAGGTGAATGAGAGGAGGGGTGAGTGATGATGAGGAAAATTGAATGGTGAGGACAGGTGAATGATGATGAGGACAGGTGAATGGTGAGGAAAGGTGAATGATGATGAGGATGATGATGAGGACAGGTGAATGATGAGGACAATTGAATGGTAAGGACAGATGAATGATGATGATGAGGACAGATGAATGACGATGAGGACAGGTGAATGATGATGAGGACAGGTGAATGATGAGGAGAGGTGAGTGATGATGAGGATAATTGAATGGTGAGGACAGGTGAATGATGATGAGGACAGGTGAATGAGAGGAGCACACCAGAAAGAACTCCAACCGTGTTAAAAAAGTAACTAATTAACTTTTACTCTGAGTAAATTTTACTTCAGTCCATTTTTAAACCAGTACTTACGTAAAATGTTATCAAAATAGTGGTACTTTGTGCAGCGATTCATCTCAGGATGACTTCTCTTCAGCCTTCTCATTTCGACAGCCTAAACAAAGCCTTCTCCCGAACCTTAACCATAAACAGTTAAAGCCAAACCCTAACTTTCACCTAACCACAGTTCAGAAAAGGTGAACTAATGTTCCAGGAGATCATCAAACTATCTGCCTTTGTCCAACTTGTTGAACTGCCTGTGGAGTAAACATGTTTTTGTTTTTTTTCATCACCCCAATTACTGTTTGTCTGTGAGCAGCACAATTTAATAATTGAAGTGCATATTTTGATGACATCTCCTGGGGATGTAAATTATAGCTCAAGAAAGAAATGATTTGGATGATTGAGATCAACACCATTAGAGTTACAATTTAAAGCCGCAGTAGGCAAGCTCACAAGAGGGAAAACATAGCTGATTGTTGAGTTTCTTCCACAGGTTATTACGGCAGTTTCTTCTCTGCAGACGTTTCCACAACAGAGAGTGCAACAATGCTTTGGTTGATGGCGAAAAGGAAATGACCATTACTTCGCGACACAAAACAATCCCGCTGTCAAACCCGATCCCGCTTTCTCTATCTTAACTGCTCTGGTGTGAATGTGAGTAAATAGATGTTTGTTGCTATAAGCAGTGACTTGATAGGCTGTTGACCAGTCCAGGGTCAACCCTTTGGGTCAATTTGAGTAAAATCTAATTTAAGTGACAGTACTTCAGTACAATGACCCCCCCACTCCTCCCCCCGATTCTCCTCCCCCCTCTTGTTCAAACACATTGCCAGGAAGCTGCTGCTTTTCCCCCACTGACGCTGAAAATGTGAAATGCTTGAGCGAGATTCAACAGGCTCTGAACTGAGACTCAAACTCCTAAAGTGCTTTTCACCACTCCAGGGACAAACAGGATTTCACAGTTTTCTGCAGTGCAGGCTCATGCCTGGGACTCAAAATGGCTTTCTGCTGCAGAAATTGTTGTTGGAGTAGCAACAAACGGGGATTTCAATTAAAAACAATCGTGGTGAGATATAGCCTGTGGGTGTTTCGACAGGAAGCTGGATGAGTGGTGGGTCTTAATCCTCTTTCATGGCAAAATGAGCGTGTATAGCTCAGATTTTTTTGTGTTGTTTTTATCGTCTCTGTGTCACCTGTGCATGAATTGGGACGTCACGGACGCACTGAAACTAAAACAAGTTGGGGGAAAAAAACAACAACATCGCCAGCATGGTCTTCAGTGATCATGTCAGAGTGGTTACTATTTTGCATCTTTTACTTCAGTCTATCAAAAAAAATCAATTATTTGGACCAGTGGTCCCCTAAAACATTTTATACCAAGTACCACCTGAGAAAATATTGAGCTCTTAAAGTAACTTCCTCACATATACTTCATAATGCTGGTATAGTGATATTAGATTAAGATGCAGTGAAATATCTGATATATACAATGGAACAGTATTTGTGAAGTACCACCAGAGGAAGCTCGCGTACCACTTGTGGTACACATGCAGCAGTTTGAGAACCATGGATTTAGCTGACCCAATTGATGATTGCATTGACAATTGCGAGCTGCTATGGTAATAGCTATGTTAAAGGCTGGAAGAAATAAGCATGTTTACCTGGCTCCTACATTCCCACCGATAAAAACCCATGTGCACTGCAAAGCCATTTGAAATGGGAGTAATTGCCCACTAAATACATTCCCACCTGGTATCTAACAGGTTTTTAGACCAGAGGGAATGGGGACAAACCATTAACAGCCACATTCACACTTAGAGGCAATTGAGTTGTTTGTGGATAGTAGGAAGAAGCTGGAGGACCCAGTAAACACACACACAGACAAGGGAGAACATGGGAGAAAATGTTCATGTCTAAAATGAAATGATCTGGAACAGGAACCGTAGCATAAAATTATACTTGACTTGAAAAAAAAAACCCCATCATCTGATAAAAGGTTTAGTGGGCTGCAATTATTTATTATTATCACTATCATGTAATCATTATCGCGAATAAGAGATCAGAAAGTGGTAAATTATGTTAATCGGCGTTTCCCAATGCGCAAAAATTACAACTTATTTTGTCCACAAATCAAAGATATTCAGTTTAACTATTCACATTTATGAAGCTGAAATCTAACAAGAAAAAATAAACTGTATCAAAAACAGGCCCATATGCATTTGTCATAAATATTAGACCCTGTGGGCCGTCCTGTAGATCACATTATAGTTTAAAGGTCTGTAGAGTATCGCAACAATTTCAGGTCTACAATTAAGCAAAGCTGCATTACTTATGGACTTATGTGGGAGGAAGCTGCAGTGCCCAGAGAAAAGCCACATAGACACTAATGAAAACATCATTATGTAGATATAATACAGTAGGTCATTTCGGCTGATCAATCCCCTTAAGTCCCTCTCAGTGGACCTTTATCTCTCCCCTGCCTTTTATTCCCTAATTAAATTTGCTGCAATGTATAATTTTATGGCAAAGTCGATGCACTACGGACATTTTCCAAGCAGATATTTGGACATGTTTCAGCAGAGAAGCACTGGTGTTACTCAGATCATTTATGGGCTGTTGCACTACACATACTCTGCACATGCAGATCTTTTCGGACCTGGAAAGCTCACTTTCACGACTTGCTCCATCACAAACAAACAAACAAACCTGAAACAAGGAAAGAGTCTGAAACCAGTAGAGCGTTTCAGAGATGGAGAGAGAGATTTGTGTGGGTCACGCATTTATTTGTGCACATTTGATGAGACGAGCCAAGGATAGAGTTTGTTTGTTTACAGCTATACTCCACAAGGCTTTGTGCTTGGCAACATCCTCTGTCCGTAAATCGTGCCTGCCGCTTTGTACAAGCTAGCAATTTAATATCTGCAAATGACTCATTCTTTCTTATAATCAGCATTTGAAAGGCACATGTTTAAGTCGCACTCAAACTGCACCATTGACATACTTTATTCAGGCCATGTAAGAGAGCAATATAAAAGCCAGTATGATTTCTAGATTATCAGCTGGAACGTCACACTCACTAAATTATGTGTCAGAAATGAACTAAATTGAAAATCCAAGTCAAACTGATTAATGCGTTTGTCCAATCATTGGTTGAGTGTCCTTGAGTGCTTGGATGGAATTTGCTGTTCTCTCATTTCTCTTTAAAACAGAACAATCTCCATCACGTCAGCTGCACGCAGCACAACCTTGATGATATGAAAATGAATATCCAACTTTTGCCCAGCCCTGGGGTTTTCTCCAGTAGAAGACTTGTAGATGTGTCACTCGGCACAGTGGCACATTTAGTTTTCCTTTATTCCAGCTGATAAACATGTTTAAATGTCTGTTATGTTGTGACGGCACACAGTGTCCAAACACCAAGCCTTAATGGTGATAATATGAAATTATATTGAGACATAAAATGACTATGAAGTCTCATCAGAGATAAAAGAAACATGTTAAATTGAAATACCGACTTCACTAATGACACAGCCAGTATATTCACAAAATAGTTTTTAATTTCTGCGCCACAGATTGTTTTTATGGTTTGGTTTGGTGTGCCACGCACCACCTTCCACCCAATAATCCCTTCCCCACAATTTGCCAGATTTATGTCCTGATCAGGTCCTTCCAACGATCGTGGGTGCTTCTGATTTCAGGCTGATTTGAACAGATTACCTGGCCAAATGATCCTGTAGTGTGTGATTGGATGAAAGATCCCTCATCCTGGTTGATGGGTCCTTATTGTTCTGTCTCACTGAAAGAAACCTGTTTAACATTTATTGAAGAGTGTAAAACTGACTATGTTTTCATTAGAAATATGAATTTAAACAGCCAGACCACAAGATTTATTTTCTCTGTAAAATAAATAAAATTTTAAATATTTTTATTAATATTAATTATCAGAAAACAAACAAACATAAGCGCTGACCACTAAGTAGTGGGAGGTGCTGACAGGTCTTGACCTGCACATTGCATCGCATTATGAGATTTGTAGCATGAATGGCGTGTGTGCTATTTAACGCTGGGCTATTAAAAATAGACAAATAAAATGATATATAACTGTATCTCGGGCCGAATGTGGCCCACGGGCCTTGAGTTGTCAGTGAAATGCCGCGTGATCTCAGTGACGTGGCTAACCCTGAACCTTCAAAGAGTCAATCAACAGCGATTACCTCCCCCGCGGTGTCATTTTGTGATAGTTGATTCCGTTACAGTCTGTGAATTTCGTCAGTGGTGATGAAGCAGATTAGATAAAGACTGCGGAATGTGATTCGATCACATTTTTACAGAGAGACACATGTGATTTTTATGTGCCCAGACAAGATGATGGGGTTCAGCCGCTCCATCTCAGCGTGATGTGACGTCTGAAAACAACATGTCGGATGACAGTGGGAGACGAGCGGTGAGTAACAGCTGAGCTAAAGGCTCTCGCCCGTCACTGTGACTCATCGGTGCTGACAGATTCAGGACGGCAACAATGCAGCATGTTGCAGTCTGCATTAGCAGAAGACTGGACAAAACAACACCTGCACAAATGACTTTGAAAAAATAATATATTCTTTTTTATTTTGACAATATCGATATCCTTTAAAAATGTGATTTTAATTGCCTGATTTATTACTCATTGATTGTTTTTCAATGGAAACAACTCTTATTAATTGTATTTGAATAAATACGGTTAATTCGGTTAATTCAAACCTCAATGTGTGGAGATTACGTGCGTGTTTCGTCGGCTTTGGCAAAGTAATTTAGATGCTCAATAAATATTGTCATTGTGCACATTGTTAAAACACAAATGATACTATCGCAAACGATACATATAGCCCACCTCGAATATGCATTTTGCCTAATCTAGATTAACCAGGTATATACAGTATAATACATGTACAGGATATCATGTATTTTCTTAGTTAAAGTTTGCATACAGTTTATGGTACAGATTAACTGTGTCTCAATCCATAGTCTGGATCCTCACGAGTGTGCCGCCGGCGGTGGAGATGACTCTAACAGTTTTGTTTGTGTGTGGTTTTTAACATGTGCACTTTTAAGGGAAGGAAAGGATTGTCATTGTTATCATACAAATGAAATTGCACAACGAAATTAAGATGGAGGGTTGATCGGAGCTGCTGCGACTGAGCAGTGACCTGAGTGACCTGGACTAACCGGCCCAAATGTGTCTGACATTCATACATGTTTTGATGTTTTAACATGTGAACTGTTAGGTATTCAACACTTGTGTCACTGTCGGCCACCCTTTTTCAAAACATTAGTTTCCATGCCTTTTGAATTGCTTCAAGTTGCATTGTGATGACACAATCAGCCTTCAAATGTGTCCTCTGAAGGAGACAGACCCAGAATTGAGACACAGCTAAATAGAGGTTTTGGTTGCACTGACGTGCTTCTGTTTTAACCACTCACACTGGCGAGGACATGGATGCAGAAGTCAAATCAGGATAGTTTAGTGCAAACACTATTATAGACCAAAAAATAGGCTGGAAGTAAAACAAGAGCAATACACCGAAATAAAACAGGAAGTTAACGAGACAAGACACCCAGGGAAATATCCTACAAAATAAAACCAGAACCATATATCCATCTTCTACCGCTTTATCCTCCACATGAGGGTCGTGGGGGGCACTATGCCAATCAGCTAACATTACATTACATTACATTACATTACATGTCATTTAGCAGACGCTTTTATCCAAAGCGACTTACAAAAGTCATAGGGGGACAGGCGGGCTGCACCCTGGACAGTTTGCCAGTCCATCACAGGGCCACATATAGAGACAAACAACAATCCACTCTCACACCTTTAGAGTGTCCTATTCGCCTAATACTCAAATCTGCATGTCTTAGGACTGTGGGAGGAAACCGGAGAACCCAGAGAAAAGGCCCTTGTTCTGAACAAGTCATGAACCCGGGTCTTCTTGCTGCAAAGGCAAGAGTGCAAACTACTACACCAACCATGTGGGAGAAACCAGAACTACGCGAAGAGAAAATACAACAGTAAGACCAGTATTTTAACAAGAGTGGAAAACTCCAGTTCAAAAGTAGCAAAGGTGTTCTAAAGAAAAACCTAGAGCGGATTAGCAGCTCTTTCACTGCACATCACCTTTGTACTCTCTTTCAGGTCAGTTGTTGTTCTCTAAATGTTTTCCCCTGTCCTTCTCACAGGTCCACATTTTTATTTTTAGGACATTTCCACTTTTTAGAAGAAAAAAAAAGGCCTGGAGGCAGACAACATTTAGGAACTCAAACCCTGGTGGGCCCATGCACAGAAAGAGTGCAGTGAATGTCATAACATGGCGTCGACTCACTAGAAATCCTGTGATCCTCTGCTGGATTTCTGCATAATCACAAAAGCGTTTCTTTGTTGAATCGGTTTAGGTGTTACTCATTGCACTTATCTGTCCGCAGCATGTGTTCTTCCCAGCCCCCTGCCTCATCACAAATGCATTACTCCCCAAAAAACTTTGATCCCCTGTCAGAGTACACCTGTTCTCCCAGACACATTTCACTGATTCTTTTCTATCCCCACTGTTCCATTTACATTCCCACCACTGCCTGTCTGCCGAGGAGGGAAAACAACAAGCCACAATACCAGGAGAACAGAATTATCTGAGTGTTTCTGTGGGCAGAAAAAAAAAATCAAAATGTACAAGTTGACTGCTGAGGAAAGCAGAGCAATAACTCAACTGACACACACCGACTCACTCATTGTGGTCGCCTTGAAGTCGGGTTGATCCGACCCAGAGCCTCGACAGTTTCTCGTTACTGTCAGTCAATTTATTCACTGAGCTTTTCAGAGAAAATACCCAAAGCTGCTGACAGTGAAATGCTTAAGCTAAAATCTATGTTAACTCAGTGACATGTCTCTTTTTATGCTTTATCCAATCAGGCGCTACAACTCCATGAGGACGCGGTCCTCTCTGCTCGAGAGTTTGTCAGTGAACAAATGCATTGACTGATTATAAATACGTTTCTCTTACCTTTGCCTCCAAACCACGGCAGCATCTTCTTACAACGGACGTGTCTCGTGAGGGCCGTTCACACCGAGGGTCATCACATGGGAACAACTGAAATTCCACTTTCGACTCTCTGTCCTTCTTCTTTTCAAACAGGCACAGGTCTCTAACCTGAGAGACCTGTGAGAGAGTCCCTTTTCCTCCTGAGGTAATCTCACACTCGTGCAGCTCCACAGATACACTAAGCTTTTGTTTTCTTTCTTTCAAGCACCTGTTGCAAGAACCTCTCCACCATACGGAGAGGACCAGGAGTCAATTATTACTTCCCCATTCACAGCATGAAGGTTTGATTTAGTGCATCAGCCTGTGGCGTAGAGGCCTCTCAAAAACAAGTCAAGTTTTATAAATTCATTTAACCACTTCCATTTCTACACTACAAAACATGCCAAAATAACATGATCATACAACCAAGGTAGTTAATTGCGTGTATATTATATTCAGAATAATAATTGAATTAGTAGACCTATACCCACAAACTTAAAACGCAGGAGAGGCCAAAATAAATTTTAACTTATCTGCTACTTTTAGGTATCTTCCAACCGAGAATTCAGCAACCATTGCATCCAAGCAGGTTTTAAAAGATGATCAGGTCCAGAGATCAGTTTATTCCTCTCGTAGAACTTCAACTCCAGAATTATTTCCTCATTTGTCTGCACTCACTTCTCATCCCTCCACTCCTGAGCGCTCAGGTGTGACTGATTTATTAGTTCCCTCCTCCCTTTACTTCCTGCTCTGGTGAGAAAAACTGGTCGGCCATTTTCTTTTCTTTTCTTCTTGTTACAAGCCCGTTGCTGCAGGCCTATGTTGTTGGGTCAAGAGGAGCTGTTTGCATGAGAAATGATTTAGTTTTCAACCTGAAACACACTTTACACCACCTCAGCCTCTCAGCTCACAGCATGCAGCTGTGCATCAGCAGCAGTGAGCTCCCGATAATGATAATGACATCTTTAGACAGATGGCAGGGTGAATAGGAACGAGACAGAACTAAACCCACCGCCCACCCATTAGCACTGACTCGGTTCTTGAGACAAAATCCAATTCCCACAATCCTTCAGGTGCATTTTGCAAATAAACATGCTGACTCGGAGTGATGCCGTAATATGGGAAAACATATAATTTCCTTCACCACCAACATTAACAGTAAGTGCTGTGGTGTGTGTAACAAGGAAGCAAGTGGATCATTAATTTCAGCGTGTTGAAGATGGGTCATCTGCGCTTGCAGGGACCCCAGGAGGCCAACGCTAATTATAGCCTCTGCCCAGGAGGGAGATGATGAAGAGGAGGCTGCCGGAGTGAAAGTGTGTGTGTGTGTGTGTGTGTGTTAGTTCATATTTTCTGGGCTGATGTCATGTCCACGTGCAGGTGTGAGTATGAGTAGTGTGTTTGTGTGTCCTGTGTATTTAGCACCTGTGCATAATTTCGTTTACACTCTCGTGAGGTTCTCCTCATTCCACTGTAAATAATTTGCTGTGCATCATGAACAATATGGTAGATGTGCAGACACGTACCGAGGTTATTGGAGCACTGAATGTTAGTAACCAATCTCCACTGTATGTATGTGTTGTTGCGCTATTTTAAGGAGAAGCACATGGTTGCACCACTCTTCTGAAGACCATGATTGATGCATCCAAGAGTTGCTTTCTGACACGATGTCTTTATGAACTGATAACGTCAGAGCTCGGTTGTGTTCGGCTTGTTTTGCTGCAAGCACTGAGCAAAAATAAAAGCAGGTTTTAAACAAAAACAGTGTAAAAATAAAGAGAAAGAAGGTTTATTTGTCTCTTTAACTATTTATCTCAGGTTTATTGTTAAATCACTTGCTGTAATGTTAGGATTCACTTGACTTGAAGCCAGTCCATGAATCCAGCACTCCAGGGAACAGCGGGAAGAGTTTCTTTTGTCAAACAGGAAAGAAATTAGCCGCCTCACACTAATGTATACGTATGAGTTTGCATTTTTAGCAAGAGTCAGCCTCTTTAAACAGTTTCTTTTTTTTTCCATTTTTTTCCAGTTTATAAATAGTCAACACAGACGCCTGTGAGACGCACACGGCAGACTTAACATGATAATCATCCATCTGATTTACATGTTAATACAGCACAAGAATTACAGAGAGTGATCTGTGACCAGCCTTATCTGAATATGAATATACTCAATCTGCAGAAAATAAAACAGCCAGAAATCAGCGAGCAAACACATGCCTCCTCCAGCATTTGAGGAGGCATTATGCAGAGAAAATGTCAGGCATAATGTGTTTCCAAAAAAAGGAAAACTAAAATGTGGAGTGTGAAAACAGTTTAGTTGTGAGAGCCGATGGTGAGGCATAAAGAGACATGCTGTCATCTCAGGCAGTTTTATTTTTATAACTTTGAGAAAAATGGTACTGTCTCTAAGTCCCTCTCTGCTTTACTCCTCCTTTACATAGTGTCCTCAAAGATGGCATTTTGGGTTCAGGCAGAAGTTTCCTTTTTTTACGACTTCACTCATATATCAAGAGTGTGAAACTCAACAGTCAGCACTTTAATGTCTCCGGGATTCACTTCTCCGGCTCCATATCTCAAAAAGTCTCAGTCCAGGCCATTTTAATAAAACCCCCCACAGGAAACTTTGAAACTAGTTACGAACAAAGGCAATCGTGCAAAAGGTGGCATGCATCCTGGACAAGCCGCCAGGGCCAACATACAGAAACAAACAACCATACACTCTCACATTCAGTCACTTCACAGCCGGGTTTCTCAATCCTGGACGTCCGTGGCATGTTTTAGACGTTTCCCTGCTCCAACACACCTGATTCAAGTAGTCAGCTCATCAGCAAGCACTGCAGACGCCTGATAAAGAACCATTTATTTGAATCAGGTGTGTGGACCAGGAGTGTCCAATTACCCTAATCCAACAATTTCCCAGACTAACCAGAGAGAACATGCAAACTCCACACAGGAAGGCGCTTGATCGTACTGGGATCCAAACCAGTGACCATCTTACTGTGAGGCAGCTGTGGTAGCCTTTTCTCCATCGTGTGGCCATGTCATCATTCACACCACTAAACAGTTTTTTTTGTTGTCCATTTATGGATTTATTTGCTCAAAGGGGAATTTAAAAATGACAAAGAACAGCAATATTTTTATTGAAAAATCTGACTAAAATGTGACTTGAGGCAATAGCACAAGCTCACACACACACACACAGACAGCAGCAGCAAACAAAGGACACAGCTGAGCAGACGCAGATCATGATCTGCATTATCTGAATTATGTAAAGAAATTACCGTTAACACTGGATGACGTGTGGGACAAGGTGAAGCGTCCGTTAAAGCATGAACAGCGAGAGAGTTTCATCTGGACAAAGACAGAGCAAAGTCTGGCAAACTCTGTGCTGCTGAGTTTAATTGATTCAGAGCTGACCGCCGTGTGCCTGAGTCCAGCATGACTTCTACACACCTGTCCACCAGGTGCACACTTTCTGGGGGGACGTTTGTGTGTGTGTACTGTGTGCACTGTAAGTGCTGTGGACACATATGGTGTCAGAGAGGGTGAGCATTGAACTGGGAGTTGACCGACCTCCTCTGAACCAGGACCACTGAATGTGTCACTGCAGCTCTGACGCCACCTGGGACTGAACTGCCACCAATTAAAAATCACACACACACACTCACACTCACACTCACACAGTGGAATGATGCCTGTGTAGTTAAAAATAAACATTTTTCATGCGTCAGAATCCGTGATGCGCTGACGCCTGGTAAAAGGGAAGGTTCTTAAATGAAAAAGTGAAGCTGCTGCAGCTGCACTTGTGTTACAGTAAAACATTCTCTGATGATTCCTGCTCTCGCCGGCAGTCTGGTGGCTGTTGATAGAGTATCTTTGTTTACAGCTGCTTCTTCTTCTTCTTACCTGCAGAGGAAGTGTGAGGTGAATTTAAAGGATCATTCCGCAGTTATTTCACACTTCTGCAGCTGGGATTGGTCCGTTTGGTGGCCTCGTGTTTCTTGCCGTGCACATTCGTCTGCACTGTCTGAATCAAGTGCAACAAAGGATGGATGAAATTGAGCAGAGACACGTCAGAGAAGAAATTAGATATGCTCATCAGCTCGCCTCGTCGTCTTTGTATTGCAGAGACAATGGGAGCTAATTCATGTGTCACTGTTTGAAATAATCAGTGGGGGCTCCAAGTAGAAAGAAAACATGAAGACACCAGAAACACAGTGACTTGGAAATGACTGGATCAGTGGTGGAACTGCAGAGTGTTACATAAAACCATAGAGAACACACATAGGCTACAACATAAACCTCTATCATGGACTCCGTGGAATCTATCTATCTATCTATCTATCTACGTATGTACTGTATGTCAAACTTTATAACTAATGCCTGCAGGCAAAGTAAGATTAGAACATGTCTAACAAGTTGCTGTTTTGGAACAGCTGACGGCTGATTTTGCTGTGCCTCACAGCCTGCACATCTCTGCATGATATGCAGATTTGTTAAAACATGTAAGAAAATAATTAGCTTCGGCACCACCCACAGCAGTTGCATGAGAGTGTCTTGTTATGAGGAAAAAAAAAAAACTACACTGCATCCATCAAGGAGCCAATTAAGCCGATGGTGTATGCATTTCCACACATGTAGACTGGTTAACTGGCGAGAAGATGCAGCGAGGAAGACGATGAACCTGCTGGAGCGATTGTTTTTAGTCAGAGGAGCCAGCAGCACAAATGTGTGGGTAAAAGAACCTTTTTGACGGGGTTTCCATGAACTGTTGTCAGTTGGGAGTTATTTCACAGAGATGAGCAGTATGTGGCGCAAAGCAGGTCACAACAGATGATGGACAGGAAGGTACCCTTTACCCCTTTATCGGGCAAGTGACAATAAATGGTAACTTCCGCGGCCACAGCAACTGTCAGATGTTTGATGAAAGAGCCCAAAACAGGTTTAACGGATATAAGTGAAGACTGTTGCGTGGACGCAAGAGCCCTTTCATGACTGCGAGTACAACGCGCCGTCTGAAATCCTTCAGTTTCTTGTGGGTTTGAGATATTTCAGACATGTTTACACAGAGATAATAGAGCATGATGAGCAGTCGGCCGGTTGCTCCCGTGTGAATCTTTTTAAGGTGATCTGGGTGTAATTGAGCGAGCACAGCTGTAATCTGGAGCTACACATGACATGCCTCACCCCTCCCCTCTGCAGTCATCTGCCACACACTTCCTCCCATTTTGTTGCTTCATTTCAGCTGTAAATATGTTCCACTCCTCTGCAGCCCTGCATCAGTGCTGCTGCCTGTTGTTTCAGCATCACCTTACGCCCTGATATCAATCTGCTCGCTCCGGCAGGGGCCCGAAGATATATCTGCTCAACATCTCTGTGGGATGATGAGGTTGGAGCGCAGACACTAAACTCTAACTGCTCCCGTAATAAACATTTCAATCGCCGGCTTCCTGACTGAATTGGAATCGCAGTTTGCCTTGTTTTCTCCTCGTTAGAACTGTATGTGAATTCTTGGATACCTCAGTGGGCTAAATTTAAATTGAATTTTCCTTTTGTTGATTATTTTGGCAGTGTCCACCCTGGAGCTGATTACTTGCTGGCAGTGTCTTCATAAATTCTAACGAGTGTGCACTGCCAAAGCCACTTGGCTGGTTTTGCTCTGGTACAGACTGGTTTGTCACATTTCTGTTTCAGAATGGAGACTTTCTGACCCACTGGCCACAGGAATCATATTAGTGCTGGCTCGCTTTAATCGTCCCCGGGTTCTCCACGTTGCTCAGTGGTCTGCATCCATGGTCTTAACACGGTTGCAAAAACCTGTATTAAATAGAGGAGTCATACATTATGTGCGTGGCTTGGAGAAACCACGTCCATGAGAAGGTATTTCACGACTTCGCTTTGATTTCAGTGTTATAGAGTGTAAGGATGCACGGGGCAGCACATGGCCAAGAGGAGAGGGAACTTGGCTTGTAACTGAAAGGTTGCCTGTTTGAGTCCCTGCCAGGTCAAGGGGGAACCCCTGAGTAAGGTTCCCAATCCCTACTGCTCATTGGGAATTATAGACACATTGACCTGAGCCACATCCAGTGTACTCCTAATGCCAGTCCAAGAAATGCCTAAAATGTGTAAATCTCTAGAATGGCCATCAGGGGGCGACTCTGGATTTATTATGTTGTTTATTCGACCCTTTTTCGTATCCTTTATAGCCCCTTTTCCACCTATGGTCCCAGTTCGCCTCTACATGGTTTAGATTGGTTTTCCACTACAAAATAGTACCTATCAACGTGGGCAGGGTCATCAACTGACGTGACTTTGTTTTACATGCGTGTGTTTTACACACAAACAAATGACTAATCAGTGCTGTTTTCAGTGTAATTGAATCATAAGAATCAGTTAATTACGAGTGTCTGTTCAGTACTTCCTCCATCGTACCAGGAAACGAAAACTGTGCAGTCGAGCAAGTTGAGCCGTATTTACATAGATTTTATATATGTATATATACATATATATATATATATATACACATATATATGTAGACATGTGTTTACCTTATTTAAAAGAGTAAGATATGCTAATATTGTGCACCTTTTTGATTTCATGCACTTGTGATGCACCTGAGATATTTTTTATTTAAAATACTTACAGCTAATACGTTTTTAAAGCACAAAGGACAAAGGATAGGTACGACCAAAATAATTGTATTGCTAATTTAAAAAATAATGTACTTTTTAAATGTGTCCTCACCTGCTGTTTACTGGCTTCAGGAAATGTCTGGTCCAGCAAAATGCCTTGGTTTGAAAATGTGGCCCAACTGACTTTGTGATTGAATAGTCCTGCTTCACAGCGTTTGATTAACAAGTTTGATTAACATCGTGCTGAAAGGTTGTTATTATATAATTAAATGGCTTAAACTTCAAGTGTCATTTAAGTTGCCAGGTGAAGAGCTATTCATTTTCAAAAGTGAACATTTTTCTCTCCATTGCAGCGGCATAACATAAATGACAAACAAAAAGAAACAAACGGTTCTAGGAAATCTAAAAAACGTCATTTAAAGTGAGTCATATTCAAAGGTTCCACTGAGGAGGGAAGTGGGTTGTTTGAATGGACGTTTTCTGTGAAGGCCGTGAAGTCTGACTCTTTTGAAAGACACTGTCACTGCTTTTGAATTTCCACTCAGCAGGATGAATGCATGGCCTGAAATGTCAATGACAGACTGACGGTAGATGAATCTGACATTCAGAGCTGTTTCAAGGTCGTGCGCCATTAAACAACACGTTGTCATTTTCATGATGTAGACGCTATTGCATCCATTGTTTCTCTGAGCTGTAGGTGTCACATACAGGCCCAGTGTCCACACGCAGGAGACAGTAGAAGTGATGTAAAGTGTTTGCAGCGGAGAGCCTCTTTTTCACTGTAAGTCAGTCACAGGTGAGTGTGATCTAGAAATGCAGGAGAAGCAGAATGATGGATATTTATTAAACGGAGCGAGAGTGACTGCTGAAGAGCAGCCGCTGCGGGACTGTGCAGTCTGAAAGAAGCAGCCGTACGATCACGTTACCAGAGAGAAGTAGGACAGTGCAGGATTTAATGGGCCGCTTTGGGACGGCAAAGTCAATATTGATCAGTCGCTTCTTGATCTGAGATGTGAAGAGTATTAAGTTCACATGAACACACATTCATCCCTCAGTTGGAAACATGTAGACTTGAAATGCAGATGACCAGATGTCTTGTTAGTCAGTGCTGGCAGAATGAATCATTTTCGCGTGATATGAATTATATAATTTGGGATTATAGGCAAAAATGCATGTTATCTTTTGACTAACTTTCCTGTCCTTTGCTGCCAATAGCGTTGCCCTCCCTCCTCCCTTTAGCTCCAGGAAGTGAATAATTTTACAGTAATATGTATTATATATTATGGGATTATAGACCCTGATGCATTAATATGTTAAAGCTGCTGTCAGCAGTGTCGTCCATTTTGTGACTTTTACCAAACATAATCTCGTATTTGTTGATAATATTAATCCCAATATTCACTTTAACCAAAGTGATAAGAATATTGTTATGTCAGTCTGACACTTGAAAGTACTCAGGTAGTTTTGTCAACATGTGGCACATTTAGCAGCAATAATCCTCCAAAAAGCAAACACAGTTGCGAGTCGTACTTTTTTTTGAGGTTGTCACACAGAGCAGTGATGGGGAGGACTTCCTTTCTTATGATCATTGTTATTCTTCTTGGTGTTTTGTGGTAGATTAGTCATTAGTTATTTTCTTTTATTTCCTTGGGACCTGCAGTGTTGACTTGAAAATCCACACTCACTAAACAACTGCATCCGAGGACAGCGAGTGAACAGCCAATCAAATGGAAAAGACCAAAAATCTAATCCTGTGCAGAAATTCAAAGGAGCTATTCAATATTCACGTCAGTGTGGAAATGAAGCTTATTGTCTTTCTGATTGCTGCAAATACAAGAAATAAGAGCAGTCTCTGGGGAAATAAAGCAGACTTCATCCGACTCTACCTGTCCTCCACTCTCGTCTCCTCCTGCAGGACATACAGAAATATTCATTACATGCATGGGGAGTTCTCTCCAGCAGCTCGTATTGATCCGGCCTCTCCCGTTCCACTGTAGGTATTGATCACATCGACTGTGCATTTTTAAAAGTCTGTAATGAGGCGCACATTGTGCTGAGTTTCCTGCCAGACTCTGGCTGTATGATGTTAAAGGTCAAATCCAGCACAGATGGAGTTTCTGTTCATTTCCCACTGTGCGGCTTGTTTCTTATTGTGCATGTACAGAGTCGTTTCTGCTCCGCCATAAAATAAATAGGTCACTTCTCACATCCTTCTATCATAATATGTAGCCTTTCATGGCCACTTACTGTTAAAAGTACGTGTATATAGGTTGACATTGTTATCTGAAATGTAACTATAGAGCTCCAAACACATTTATGTCAACAATGCTCTTGTGTGAGCAAGTTTATGACAGTGTATACGAAGTATCAGTGTCGTATCTTTCAGTTTCCATTAAGAAAAGGATGTAGGAAGTCAGCAGAAGGAACACACTCTCTCCCAGATGATGTTATTCACACATATCTGGAGGAGGGGAGGAAACAAATGTCCACCAAGCATCAGAGGACATTTTGAGACATTTGGACACCAGAATTGTTAGTGTGTCTTTCCATACGGTATTTTTACAAAGGTCGATGTTTTCCTTGCCCTTCTAAACGGGACGTGTGAATGCGCAACCGAACTTTGATGCACATCGAAGAAACAAACTTCGGTCCGCCTAAAAACGTAGGTCTCAGTTCACTTCAAGTGAACCAAATGCAGGAAGCGGACTACAACACAACACAGGGCATTGCGAGTAAACAAAACCAAACCACGTGCATGTATGACAAAAGTTGCCCTGCATTAACCGACAGATTAGCAAGTTTTCTTTTTCATTCTTGATGCAGTGCCGCCTCAGGCTAGGAGGGGAACACGTTATTCAAAAGTGCAGTGTCTAGCGGACTATAGGGGTGACCGCTACCTTAAAAAGACTCCAACGTGCCACCGACTTGTTAAACATTCCTTTATTATAAATAGATCCTTTGTATAAAAAACTAGCATGCTTCAGGTCAACCATGGCATTTAGACAATTCACAACCAAAAGCTACAGTTCATTTAGCCGAAAAAACAGCGATGGACTCATCCCATAATGCAGGTCAATGGACGGACGACATGAGACAAGAATCAGAAAATTTCACAACCACTATTTTTTTTTTTTTTCCCGTTAAAACGAACAGTTAGAATTACAACAAATACGTTTGGTCTCCACAAATTCTTTTTTCTTTTTCTTCTTTTTTTAAGACTTTTTTTTATTTTTACTTTTTCAGGTCACCGTCCTGCTTTTTCGTGGTCTCGGAGAGTTGCGATCTCAGGGTTTGGGCGCTGCTCAGGGGGCCTCTGTTATCTGTGAACACAAAGACACCACAGATGTGTTGGTACAGTTAGTTGCTCTGTTTGTTTCAGTTTGTTCAGAGCGTCTCCGTCTTTGCACTCTGGTGACATCCCCGTCTTTGTCTGACACAAGTCTTTTTGTTAAGGGCGTCCTTGCTTGAGGCCTTTTGTATTCTCACATCGCGTGGTTGGTGTAGCTCACGTAGGTGGTTTTTGTTGGTGGCACTGAGGAGAGAAAAGAAAAAAAGTCAAACTGAAACGTCACTTACCTTCAACATTGCTGCAGGACAAGATGTATAATAAAGTGAATGGCTATTAGTAAGCTATTTATCACAATGATAAATAATGAAGTCCAGTGTGGACCCCACACCTGCACAGTGTTTAAAACAGAATTCTTTTTTTTTAATTGAACAGCTTTGAAGTCATTGTCATGGTTAAATGAGGACTGTCTCCACTCCTCTACTGTCTGTTAGTGGAAAACCAGCCTCGCCGCCCCAGAGTGTCAGCAGTGAGTAAAGCAGTAGACAATGGATGGATGTTTATGGTGGCGTCATAAAAATATGAACTGTGTGTGTGTGTGTGGGATAAACAGCCTGTAAAAAATGTATGGATTCTGTTACGATATACACTAAAGTGCTTCTCCTTTGAAACACACACACACACATTATTTGAATGTTGCAAATATGTGTGTGTGTGTGTGTGTGTGTGACATATCTGACAGATTATAAACAGTAAAATTGGTAAAATATAATTTTTGGAACAAGGGCCTTTCTGTTTCCTCCCACAGTCCATAAACATGCAGATTAGGGGATTAGGCAAATTGGACACTCTAAATTGACCCTAGCTGTGAGTGTGACAGTGGGTGGTTGGTTGTCTCTATGTGTCCCTGTGATGGACGGGCGAACTGTCCAGGGTGTACCCCGCCTATCGCCCTGTGTCAGCTGAGATTGGCAGAGCGTCATGTGGAGGATAAAGCGGTTGACGATGGTATGTGAAGAAAACAGATAAGACCCCGTGGCTCAGTGGCTGTCCGCGGCTCATGTGGGCCGCTTGGTTGCTGTAATCTGATAACAGATTAGGTACTAAATGTAAGACATTCCTTAGAGCCCACTCGCCGCTTATGCATCCAGTTAGAACCAGGCCTTAGAAAGTCCTCTAAACTGCCCAGCGAACCAGGCACCGACTGCACCACCCAAGCTGAAACTGCTCCTAAATCTGTCACTCAGCCCATCTGACCTGTCCGTATGCCATCTGTCTGCATTCACGGATGCCTGGGAGCACCAGGGGCTGTCCACCTTCCCAGCTTCTCAGTGTAGTGAGCATTGTTTTTAGTGGCTCTGTCTGTCTGTCTGTCTGTCTGTCTGTCTGTGTTCCCGCCAATAAGACCAACAGAGGCCGACAGAGTCTTGCTGCGTGAATGGGGTGAAGTCTGCCATCTCTGATTGCCTTGTTATTGTTGCCATCCACCAGTTCTTGCCCTCCCAGGAAATGAAGCCGCCCTCCAGAAGAGGAGCTTCCTTCTCTGCGGTCCACTCCAAAGACAGGGCACACATTTAAGTTGATTCTTCTAAAATCGATTGTCTGTCAGTGCTCACCTCGTATACAATAAAATATGCAGTTAGCTGCATACCTGAGGACATTTTAGTTTACAGCAAGCTAGACACTTACTAGATACATGGTATTTTCTGAGGGTGAAATCAGAGAGTCAAGTTATTTTACTGACTATAAAGATAATATAATCTAAGCGACTCCCACTGAGCACCTTGTGAGATAAAAGAGAAGGTTCCGCCTTGTGTAAGGATGAAAAGTAAAGCTGGCATGAGCTGCTGCTTGTTAGATAAACAAATTACTTCAGTCAGCACATCGTTGACAAGTAAAAAAAAGAAAGAAAAAAGAAAGAAATCACAATTTTTCTGCTGATGGAAAGAGAAGCGTCTTTGAAGTGTAAGTCTGAGCAGTAAACAGTTTGACTTCAGCACATCTGGTCTCCGGCGACGTCTAAATATCAACTTCCTGTTAAATCCTCATTATTGAGGAGAGGCTTCACTTTGAACACTTCACCTCCAGACAGTGCACATCAATAGGCTTTCCAGAGAAAGCGACGATGTTTCTCCTCACGGTGACTGTGTGCAGAGTCATTTACATCTCTCTCTCTCTCTCTCTCTCTCTCTCTCCCTCCCTCTCTCTCACTCAGAGAGAAAGAAATGCACCTGTCATTAAAGCAAACTGCAGGCATGTGCACATTAATGTTTACCCTTCCCCAAACTAAATCACTCATCACATCCATTTTTAATCTTAAAAGGCTTATTCTAAGACTATGAAAGCCAATGTTTTATTTTAATGCAATTACACAGCAGGCCTCACCTGTAAACTTTCAATCTCAATGCAACTTCTAAGTGAAATTAAGGTTTCAATTAGGGATACATGATATAATCCGCGTTGGCAGATATTAGCTTAAAAATGTATTATTGGATATCAGCTAATGACAACAGTGGGGCACAGGGAAAAACCTACATATATATATATATATATATGTATAAGTTTATATATACATATGTATATATATAAGTCTAATATCGTGCATCCCTAGTTTCAATGAATGAGTGAGTCCTAAATGCGTTACGGCCAGGACTTTTAAACCGTGATGACTAACCAAACGACCCCTCCCCTCCACTCACCACTGGCCTCCACACCCTCGCACAGCTCCGTCTTGACTTCGCCGTTCGGCCGCTCGGCCGCCAGATGCGACAGCTTGCTGGTCATGGTGGCGGCGGTGACAATGGCCTTGAAGCTGCGCTTGCGTTTGGGGACGTTCTGCTCCGGGTGGAAGATGATAATGTACACCTTTGGCATGTAAAGCATTCCCAGAGAGACGGAGGCGCTGAGGCTGAGGGAGACGGTCAGCGTGGCCGTCTGGATGTACATCTGAGGAGTAAACGGTGACAAAGGACAATGAGGTTCAGGTTGCTGTAACAATCTTTAGCGCTGTAGGCGTTGTTCACACAGAAACATAGAGAAACAGAACAAAATCATTTCTGTCAATCGTTTCAAGGAAATATCGTCATCCACACAGCAAAAAGACTCTAAAAAGTGTAGTACATATGCCGGGCCTGCATGTGGCGCTGCTGCAGAAATGCTACAATGTATACAGTCTTAAAGACAACATGAAGAAAGTCAGGGCAACTCAAGAAAGACAAGTTTTCATTCAGCAAATAGACATAACAAACTCCAAACACAAGAAGAGGAAGACAATGACGATGAGCACAAGAGAGAGGAGGGACTGTGACATTATTGTTTTCCTAAGTTTGCATATTGGTCGTCTACACCAGTGTTTCTCAGTCCTGGTCCTCGGGACCCACTGTCCTGCACGTATTCCAGGTTTCCTTGCTCCAGCACACCTGATTCGTATGAATGGGTCGTTATCAGGCTTCTGCAGAGCTTGTTGACGAGCTAACCATTTGAATCAAGTGTGCTAGAGCAAGGAAACCTGGAATACATGCAGGACAGCAGGGCTCCCAAAACACCGTTTCACCTAGACTCACTCATTTACCTTCTGTAAAATGCCTGTGGTCTGAAAAAGTATTGTGGAATCTGACAAAACAGATAATAGGTGCTCAGTACAGCTGCCTGTTTCATATGCACTTCTCTTTTTGCACCAGTGGTAAGTACAACTATAATCACTTAAAACACAAACCATACAAATGCAGCGATTAAAGTGAGAAAGCTCTTGCGGCGATTCCTCGTCTCACCTTGTTAAAGCTGATCTGTGTGTAACAGCTGTTCCCAGGAGGGGACTAACTGTGGGAGCTCCATCATGAGAGCAGTTGGGTGATCATTAGCTCATGATAAGGGGGTTATTATGCTCAGTTGTAGCTCTATTTTTATTCTGGGACTTAACTGGACTCATTTTGATTAACTCACTGTTTAAAAAGCCCACTTGTCTCTGAGTGGATAACTTCTGTAAGTTCATTAAAAGTGATTCAACTTTAACTAGTGCCAAAACCGTGAAGGTAATTAACTTTTGACTAAGACAATGGGACCTAACAATACACACACACACACACACACACATAAGGTTTGTTAATGGTAAAATGGTCTGAATTTATACAAAAAGCTGCTTTGCCTTGGAAACTATCAACATGCAGACTATCAGAGCCAGGAATCAAACCCACAACCTTCCAACTGAAAGGCCACCAGCGCATAAGCTAACATACTCAAAATACCAAACCAACTGAGGTGGAAAAAACATTCACCGTCGAAAAACAGCATCAACAAAAAAACTCAAACAAACAATAATAATAATAACTGAGTGGGAGTGCGCGGCGAGCAGATTCTGCAATCTCAACAATTAAACCAAATGTGACACATCACAGTTAAACCATTCACCGCAACACATGGCGATGCAGTTAGACTTGGCTCCGACGGCTCTGCTCTTTAGATGGTGGACCGGCCAAGTCGTGTGCTGAGCCAACACAGAAAGAGCAATACATGCAAGACACTCAACAACAGCCTTAATTAGCTTCATTCTCTGATGAAAGTCGCGATTCAGGACAGAATCTGATGAAATGTGTAGAAGTGTAAGTGTTCAACCATAAACATATGTATATATATATATATATATATATATATACTTCCATTCAATCTTTATTAGCTCTGCCAAAGAGGTTATACCTTTGGCCGGGTTTGTCAGTCTGGCTCTTGGAAGCGTGAGTCAAAAAGGTGTACGATGTAGTTTAAATCCAAAGAAGAAATTATTAGATGTTGCAAACAAATAGTTGGAAACTAAGTGACCTTGGCAGATGTTTTCCCTGATTTGTCAATATTAACGTAGCAGGAGGAAAAGTTTAGACATCCTTCCTTCTGCTTCACAGACTTACGAAACAAAATGGAAGCAGACAAGAAAAAAAAGACTTGAACGCGTTCCCAGATGAGTTTGAGGCTTCAGTGTGTGAGCTGCTGCAGCGAATGTCAGCACAGGGAGAGTGGAGATATTGGAGCAGAGAAGGTAGCTGCTGCTCAAAGCCAGACCGAGAAGGAGTCACATTCACTGGACACTGTGCTTAAAAGCATCTGTGGGCTCTCAGCTGTGAGAGAGAACATTAAAGTTGTGCTTTGTATTCTCTCGTCACCTCCGCTGATGCTGCTGAAACTCGTTTTGAGGTGGAAACCAATCGTCTGCAGCGGGAGGAAGACACATTTGGCTCAGCTCATTTATCAGGGAGGGAGAACGAGACCACATACACGTACTGTGCAGTGTTCAGCCAGGCGGCGGGAACCTCGGTTTCCTCTCCGCCCTGCAGCATCTGTCGCGGCACACCTGCGCACGGGGGTTATCAAACAAGACAACGCTGCCTACCTCACCTGCATCGCCATGGCAACTGCTTCATGCAAGGTGAAGCCTGGGTTATCAGCCCCTCTGACTGAGAGTCAAATGGCAGGCGGGAAATCCTCTGCAGGGTATCCCCACCAGGGCTCACATGCCAGGAGGAGATGTGGCGACAGATGGCGAGCAGGACCCCAGACGCTCGGGAAACAACGGTGGCTGTGATGCCAGTAACGCATCAAGGAATCATTATGAAAATGTATTAAGTCATTTGTGGGCCTGAGAGGAAAAAGAAAACACCCTTAAGTGATTTATGTGGCTTCTCCCCTCACAAGCTGTTATTATAACCTCCAGTATAATGTGCATTATCAAAGTCAGAGCCTGAAGCGGAGGGGAAAAGAAAGGAGGTACTGCAAGGCCAACTCATGGACGACAGCTCAGGCGGAGTGATGAAGCGCTCTGGGATGTGCGTGTGGTGTATTGAGCACAGAACTGACGGGTTAAGGTGAATACACATACTTTCTTTTGTCAGAGAGGCGTCCCGTCCACACGGAGGACCTGAAAACTTCTAGTAACTAAAGTCAGTCACTGTCTCGTCTTCAGAGATTAGTGCAAAAAATGTTGAATCATAAAATAAAGAGAGGAGAAAACAAAACATCCACAGCTTGTTCCTGTCTGTGACTTTAGGTTTATGACAGAAAGCCGCAAGGTGGTTTATATAAAAACATTTAAAAAGTCAGCGGGGGTATGGAAAGTCGCTAAAAATGCACACGGAAACGACACGAAACGTACGTTTCATTGTGTCTCCGTGTGTGATATTATATCTGTAATGTGTACAACTTCTTCTCTGTTTTTGGAGTAACGTTAGGCATCAGCACTACAGCGCTTTCAGTCGTTTCAGGGGGTTCCGCGCGCACGGAGACATTCCCTGAAAAGACATTTCTTTTGTGCCGTTTCTGTCTGGACGTGGCCTACGTCCTACTACGCCAGGTTTATTCACGACACGTGATTTAAACTCATAAACAGCTTGCCAATATAAGACCAACTTTAAGTAAACTCGTTCCAATCCAACTGCCAATGATCAAAGAATTTGACATAGCCATAAAAACAACAAAGTATTTGTAACTCAGTGGAATTATCTCCTCATCTATCTATCCCACTGACCGACACTACTATCACAAAGGCCGACTGCAGTGTGCTCATCTGAACTGATCGTGGTTTTTGGAGATGCACTGTAGCCTACAGGTCTCCATCTGCTTCACTCATCTGCAGCTGTGATGGAGGCACTCAAAGACTCACCACTAGCACACGGCCTCTGTGTAGTTAATCCACTCCACTTAAATGTGGCCCATTCTCTCAGCGAAAGCCTACTTATTTTAAACTCAAGCAGACATAACCTTCTTAAATGTTATATTCTGTGTTGGCACACACTGTACTTCAGTGCCTTTTGCAGCACAGGCAGATCCAATTATATGGCAAAGAATGTGGTATTTACTGCAGCATTTATGTCACTCATCTGTTATTTGAGTGAGAGTGAAGCCTGGAGTGAAATGCTATATCCCAGAATGAAGCAAAATTGAATGTTTCTTTAAGTTATAAAGAGAAAAATAGGACACTACATGTCTGGGGAAAAGTGTATGTGTCGTTAATTACTGCAGATGCATTTTTCGGTTTGTTTTTACCTCTTTAATTTACTCAAAATTATAATTAGATCCTTCACTGGATTCTTACTGACAAACTCATCAAGCTGTGATCATTTTATAGAAAGGCATCACTTGAAATGAAACCCCACTGTGTTTTTATGAAATTAAGAAACACGCTCTAAAGATACAAACATACAACATCAGGCGGCAGATCCTCGAGACCTCGAGGCTCACGCTGGAGCTGACTTTAAACCCTCAGCTACAAAACTGTCCCGTTTGTCCAGAAGGACAATGTCAACCAAACAAAGCAGAGTTACAACCCGGAGGCCAACACGCACACGCACGCACGCACGCACACACACTTCAGCCCCCTGCTGCCTCCTGAAATTCTATCCATGAAAAGAACAAGGTGCTGAGGCCCAGTGTCTATGATTTAAGAACATCCACATAACAAGGACGACATTATGTCGCAGCCACAGTAGCGACATAATCAACTACTACTCTCATTTTCTGATTTTTTAGAAATATTTGTTTATTAATCGATTACTAAATTAATCGACAACTATTTAGATAATCGATTCATTGGTTCAAAGCTTTTTTCATGATTAAAACAAGATTTCCGATCGTTTCAGTTTCTCAAATGTCAGTATTTTCTTCATTTCTTTGCTCTGGATAACCAAGAAATCATTAAAAGTGAATCTTTGTTTTTTTGTTTTGTGCACAAAGAATAGAGAGAATTGAGAATATTGTGAAAGCTTGTTTTTTATGGACCAAACTAACAAAATAAATGTTAGTTGCAGCTTTAGATTAACATATATAGATAGATGTGTGTGTATTATGTGTTTATATATGTATATTAACTCAGTCATTCATTCATTCATTCATGAGTACAGGCCAAATATCACTAAAACACAGGGATTGACAAACAATAGGAATTATCCCTCTTTAAGAAACAGAAACAGTAGTTCACCCAAATGAGGATTTAATTCAGGAAACCTTAAAGATATGCAAGAGGCATGTGGTTATTTAAGCACTTAATGTCTCTTTAATATTAGCAAATGCCATGACAACTATATATTATTTCTTATTCATACGGTGGCAGTGGGATCTTTGACAGTTTTAACAGTCTTTAACTTTTTTTTAAGACATTAGGATTCAGCTCATTCCTCCCTGCTCATCTCTTTGTCTGTGTCAGCTATAAACTGCTAAGATTTCATCTTCACTTGGCCCAGAGTAACCTCTTCTCTTACACTAAATAAAAATATAATGCTGCTTAAACGACAGCAATGGATGGCAAGCAGCAACATGGCTGTGGCTCATATTGACTTTCTCTCAACAGGTCTGAGACTCCAGCCGTTAAGCAGCAGAGCAAAGCCGATCACTTCTCTCTCTGAAGGAATCAGCACCAGGTTTCTACGCAATGAATCACAAGAGACACGCAGCGTAGATTGTGTCGTCCAGTCTCCCCGTACATCATGAAATGATAGTTTTTACTGTACAAACGAGACGAATTCTTTGATATCTTTTCTCATCTAGACCCACACAAAGAAAAGGTCAGGTCTGACAGTATTCTCCGCTTGGTGGATCCTGTTTGCAGATGAATGACGCAGCACACAGTGTTACATCATTTCAGACACAGAAAAATCAAAAACACACAAAAAAGTTACAAAGTGCAGCTTAAATAAACATTCCTGTGATACATTTCTGTGTCAAAATCTTCCAAATGAAAGCTATATTATATTGTAGAGCTGCAACTAATGAAACAAGTATTTGTTTTGTACTTGTTTGGCTCACAAACCAAAATTCTTCAGTTCTAATGATTTTGTTGTCCTTTTTGCACATTACTCCAACCCTGTTAAAAAAGTACCCAAGTAACTTTTTACTTGAACTTGAGTACATTTTTAGACCAGTACTTTCACTTGTTCCTAAGTAGTATATATATGAGAGAGTAGAATATTTCAGTGCTCTTTCCACCTCTGCTTAAAGGAAGAGTCCAACGTCAAAGTTGAGGAGGGACAGCTGGGAGATGCGGGAGAGAAACATCCTTCACCTCCAGCGCTGCTTGATTTCCACGTATATGGTCGTCACATGTGCGCTGTGTGGTTTCAACTTTCACTGCATTGCACTGGAGATGTAAAATCCATGTTTCAGAGAGGAGTGCTAGTTTTTATATCCCATCAGTGTGAAGTGGCCATAGGTGCTGATAACAACAGTAATAATATCACTGTGGGCATATTAATATGATGAATTACCTCATCAGTTGAGGTCAGAGGAGTGTGGGGAACTGCAGTGGGTGGAAGCTGCATGTTAATTTTCTTTTGGATATCAAAGCCTGGTTCATTATGTATGGAGGCAGCATGACTTTCTCCCAGCGGCCCTGGCTTCTCTCCGTCTACCTGCCTCCTCATGCAGCCGGTGTTGCATTCAAGGCCTTGCCCCCTCTGATGTGTTTATAATTCATTCTTGGCTTCCTCTCCCTTCCGAGTTTGGCCTCAGCTGTAGCCGGCGCACAGCTGGCTGCTGCTCTACTGTAAGTAATGTAAGCAAGTGAGAGCCCTGCTCCAGATTCGCAGCACAACCGAAAAGGCGCTTACTCCGTTTCCACAACAAAGATTCCCTTTCATCCACATAAATAAATTAGTGAAAGCACTCTAAGGTGGTTATATTTTTGGCTACGTCCGCCTGTTGCTCTCCCGGGCTGTTTTTGAGAAGCATAACCAAAAAGTGTGCTGTGGGATATGATGGCTATGTAGGAAACAGCAGCCATGCAGTGATTTCTATTGTTCACTAGACACTAGACAAACAGTATCTTACAGTTTTAGCCTGGACATCAGAGCGTTTTCCTCACACAGTTGACATGTCACATGTGTAGATAATTAAAGGTCCAGTGTATAAAATGTAGGTGAAATTATTTCCATTTGGCAGAAATTAAAGTGTACAATCACCTGATTGTATGAACTATTATTGTATGTTGTTATCATAATACCAGAAGCCGGATCAGCTCTATTGAGACAGCCATGTTTTTACAGTAGCCCACAATGGACAACTAAACATCATATGAGTTTTGATCAGTCATGTATAAAATACCTAAAATGTATACTTGTGTAAAAGTACAAGTACAACATCAAGACTCGAAAAGCTCTATATATAAATACAGACCATTTACCATCTCTTCTTTTTCTGATTTTATTTGGTAGTAACGAGTAACAAAGACAGTTAGAGGAAATCTAAAAGTTGCTATTAATATAAATAAAGTACATGTACATGAATGTTGTACTTACGTACAGTAACAAAGTATTTGCACCTTGTTACATTACAACACTGGTTTTGATGCCAACTACATCGATTCTACATCACACTTGGAAGAGAAGTGTGAGGTGAGGGATATTTAGCTGTAACATGAAACTTTACTAATAAATGCTGCTAAATGTTACATCGTGTACCTTTAACGTCATTCATTCATCATTCAGATTCATTCATTCATGCTATCAACCACACCTGTGCTTTCCCTCCTCGGACACGACACACCAAAGTTTTCATCCAATGTTTTGGTTTTTTGAATGTATCCCAGCCACATGCTATTCTGACCTTGTCTGGTTCCACTTGTGCCGACATTCAGCTCCTTCACGGTTATTTAAATGTCTCCAGTTATTGACCTTTGAGAGAATATTCCCCTCCTTCATTACCACCATTACAACAGACAATTTATTATTACTACCGTGAAGTAAAAGGCGTGTTTTCACGTCTTCATTTTCAGCTACAATTTAATAAAATAAAAAATAAAGTATTTTTAAAATACTTCTATGTGGAGGCAAACTGGGCTTCAGTGAAGAAATGCAAAGCAGATTTGTCTGTGTGATTGTTGCTGCAAACCAATTTCTACATCGGGACAGATTTAGTAAATGAATGAACAGGTGTTTATCGTTCATTTTCATTGTGATGTTATGGGGCATGTGACATTATTTTCATGTTCATAGCAACCAGGAGTCACCAGTGTTCAGTGAAAAATTAGCCGTTTGTTCCGTTGGTCTCCACAATTAACAACGTGGACGCCCTGAGGTTTAAACCTATTATGTCGGCTGTTTTCTCTGTGTTATGATCTGGGTAAATGTTCCCTTTCTTTTAGCAGCACGTTTCTATCTGCAGACTTGTGTTCTCTCAAATAGACTCGTCATCACTGAAACCACTGCTGGGCATTTCTGGTCCAGAATAGACAATTCCAACCAGTTCTTCACTTGTTTGTGCAACAAAAATAACCCAAGCACAAAAGGGGAGTGAGTTACTTGCTGCACTGTGCAGCATTTCTCAGCAACTGGCTCGGGAGGATAGTATCACCTGTCTGATGTTGATGTAGTGCTTGATCTTGACATGAATTTGCCCAGAGCAGTGAAAACAGAAGGGAAGCCGCAACTTGCTCTGTGTTGAACATGTTTAAATTATGTCAACATGCATGTAAACCCTGCAGCTTTATCAATCCACTTCATAATTTAACAGTGATGACAGGAAAAATGAGACGCGCTGACTGCACTGTGTAAATGTTGGAGGGACTTTCCATGTTTGATCTTCATCCTCTGTACATACAAGGAGGCTTGTGATTGGTCCCATATTTATGGAGGAGGTGTCACGAAAAATGTTCAGACCTGAACCTAGAGCAGGGGTGTCAAACATACGGCCCGGGGGCCAAAACCGGCCCGCCAGAGGGTCCAATCCGGCCCACACAAATTTCACACTACGATAACAATCTAAACGTAATGTCAAATGCAATATTTTTCACTTCCAGATACCTGTGACTAAATGTTTGTGCCTTTATGTAAATAGTACATTTAGGCATGATATTGTTGAAATTGCACTTATATTTCTCAAGAAATGTCATGTTTTGTAAAAATATCCTTCAGTAAATGTAAAACAAACGAGAAAAAACAAAGGAGTTATTGTTGTTCATAGGTTATTATGCTATTATTTTACTATTTTTACTGGTCCGGACCACTTGAGATCAAATTGTGCTGTATGTGGCCCCTGAACAAAAATGAGTTTGACACCCCTGACCTCGAGGATCATTTTCAGGTTTTTTTCTGAAAATTTGAATGAAAGGGAAGGTCAACGAGACAGTAATGAAGCTCTGAGGATAGTGACAGGATGTGGCAGAGCTAAAGGTGCTGAGATTTTCATTGGGAAGTGACCAGGATGGACCGGATTAGAAATGAGCATACAGTATTCAAGAGACAGCAGGTAGAACGGTTTGGAGATCAAGTGTGAGAGAGTCAAGGTTGAGGCGGTGCAGAGATAAGAGACGGGGATTATATTGGACAAGGGATGTTAAAGATGGAGCAAAAGAGAAAAAGAAGAAGACCACAGAGAAGGACCAATGATGTTGTGAAGGAGGACATGGTGTAACAGAAGAGGACACAAGGGATGGAACAAGATGGAGGCAGATGATCCACCGTGACAACCCCTAAAGGGAGGAGCCAAAAGATGAAGAAGAAGAAAGTTTGTATTTCAGCTTGAAGAATTTTCCTGTCCTTCATGGGTTCTAAATGTCCAGAGAATTGAATTGAGGCCAGTTGCATGTTCTATAAATCACCGTGTGAAGTGACTCAGCAAATCACATCGGTGAATTCCAACTGGCATTTGGAGTGGCTTCAGTGAGTGAAAAACAAACACCACCAGAGAGATGGAGAACAGACTGATAATCTGGGGAAAAGTGGGACAAGCTACTTCACATGGGGTGATCTGCAGAGAGAAAAGTAGACACTACAAACACCTTTTTCCCTCCTAAAATTAGACATTTTAGTTGAAGTCTTTAAATGTGCATTTTAAGTGCTTGTTTCTTTTCAGTATATGGGCTATATTTGACTTGGTACGGGGAAAGAACACTTCATTTATAATCCTTCCAGTTCAAATGGAATAGTTACACTACAACTGCATTTCAGGCAGTTAAACATGATCCACATGTTTAAATATACAATATATTTTTAAAGATTAAAGTGTTCTTTAGACCTATTCGGACAGGATTAGTTTTACATAGGGAGGAGGGGTAAAATAATTATTACCAGATCTGCCATGTCAGTAATCATTAATGGAAAATGTCAGTAAAGATTAAAGTGACTTTTACCTGGGGGAAAAAGGTGTGGACAAAATTACCCCAGGTCATACTAATCCGGTCCGAATAGGGCTTTAGTTTTCAATGTGTTCCTGTGTCCCCAACAGCACACCACATTGGTCGCAAGTGAAGTCAAAGTTAATGAGCTGAGGTTGTTTTTCAGCACATGCCCAGGTCAAGAAATTGAAATCAAGAAATCAAGCTGGTGAAAATCGGGGAAATGTTTGAGCATGTCCCAACGGAGCTAACTTCCATCTGGTCTGTACACATCTTCATGGAAACCCTTCAAATTGTTTTTTTCTCCTGAAAGACAAATGTCTTGCTATTGGAAAAGCCTGGGATCCCGATCAAAGCTTCACGCAGTCAGATGTCATTTCAGATTTAAAGCGTTCCTAAATAAATCTATTAAAGTCAAACAAAACCCTTAATGTTTTAAACAGAAGCAGCAGAAAAAGACTGATCAACTTTATTTCGAGGAAAGCTCAGTGAGTCGCTGCACCTGTCTGCCAGATCCCCCAACAGACATGATAATGAGCAAAATCCTCCATCTGGCAGCTCAGTTTCAGCCAGCTCAGCCCAAAAACACCCCCCAAAAAAACTGTTGTCTAAATGTGCTAAAGTTAATTCTGTTCTAATTAGTTCCGTGTGACATGGTGTGTTTAGTAAAAAAAAGAGACCTGTCTCCAAAAGCAAATGCAGACATAACACACACTGATGTAAACATTATCACGACATACACTATTAGCTTTGCAAATCTTGTGCATTTTCCTAAACATACAAAACAAATTCATTTTTGCTCAATTTACATGAACTTAAAACATTGTTCTTTCCCCTCCTCTCTCTCTCTGTGATGCCATGTCCATGAATGAACACTTTCAGATTCATGTGGCAGGAAGTGCCGCCTTATATGGTATAGTGCTCTTTTGCCTTTTTTTTTGCCCATTTATTAAAATCTTTTAAAAAAGTCAGAAAAACTTAGGATAAGAATTTTAAAATCTTTACATTTCCACTAAGAAATCACTTAACTTATTCTCTCAGTTTATGTTCGGTAATGTTTGCAGTTTAATCCTGCTCATTGTTGCTGGATATGTACAGGTTTGCGTCGGATGGTTTAATCCTAATTATAGGGGGTTACTGACCACAAAGCTACTTTGTACACATTCATTTATAATAAGTAATAACTTCCGTTGTTAAGTTTTTTCCAACTATATTCCCTGTTTGACTGACGGTAGTCAATCTTACCTGTTAAACATAATAAATCAGCCTGGTTTTACCTGACTCCAGCTGTCATTTTACAAAGCTAATTAGCATCAGTCAACATCGAGGTAACTAAAAAAACAAATGTGAAAAGACATTATTGCACAAAACATGACAGAGTATGTTTATATTTAACCGCTGCTGGAGTTTGGGTTGCATTACATAAAAAAACATTATTAGTACATTAAATACACACTCACCCGCTCTGCTGATTGTGCTGTGCCAAAGAAGATGGGAATGAAAGCAAGCCAGATGATGCAGGTTGTGTACATAGTAAATCCAATGGGTTTGGCCTCGTTGAAGGTCTCCGGCACGCTTCGTGTCTTGATGGCGTAAACAGTGCACGTGACCATCAAGAGGATGCTGTATCCCAGGGAGCAGATGAGTGACAGGTCGGAGATGTCACACTTCAGCACGCCGCGCGCATTCCCGGGGTCCTGTGTGCGCTGCTCCCCGTAATCCACGAAGGTGTGCGGCGGGTCGACGGTGAACCACATGAAGACCCCCATCAGCTGGACAGAGATCAGCGAAAAGGTGATGACCAGTTGGGACGCGGGTGAGATGAAACGTGGTGCCGTCACGGCCTTCTTGCCCTGCTCGAAGATGCGGTGGATGCGGTTGGTCTTGGTGAGCAGTGCAGCGTTGCTGAAGCACATGCCCAGGCCCAGGAAGATGCGACGGAAAGAGCAGACTACAACATCTGGTGCTGCAATCATGGGGAAGGTGACTATGTAACACAGGAAGATACCCGTCAGGAGAACATAGCTCATCTCCCGTCCAGAGGCGCGTACGATGGGAGTGTCGTGGTAGCGCACAAACGTGACAATGACAAAGGTGGTCGCTATGATACCCAAGACAGAGATGAAGACGGGCACCAGTGCCCAGGGTGAGTGCCACTCCAGCTTGATGATAGGTATGGCCTGGCAGCCGGTGCGGTTCCGGTCAGGTCTCATCTCGTAGGGGCAGAGCTCACAGGTGAACTCGCTGGCCTGGATGTGGTATCCTTCACACCGCTCACAGTGCCAGCAGCACGGGACACCCTTCACCACTTTCTTCCTCTCACCAGTCCTGCAGGGCAGACTGCACACCGAGGAAGGCAGGGAAGAGTCACCGGTGGTCCACTGCAGAGTATCCATCTGTGTGTACAAAGGAGCAGGAAGAAGCTTAGGCTAAATATAACATAAACATCTGTTTACACATCATCAGTTCTGACATTTCTCAGCTTGTTCCTTTCGGTTTATTAAGTAAGAGGAGGATAAGTTAATGAACCATCTTTATTATTATGCTTCAGTGGTCTTAAAATAAAAGCAAATCTTAAAAAAATAAAAAGAGACAAATCCCGCAAAGCTCTGCCAAAGCCGTTCAGATTCTCACAGTGTCAGTACTAGAGCTGAAACAATGACTCGATTCCTCGATTATTAATCGATTACCGGTCGGTTTTAAGCTTTTTTTTTTTACATTATTAAATATTTCTGATTGTTTTAGCTTCTTAAATGTGAATATTTTCTGGTTTCTTTCAACATTTTTCAGCATTTTCTGACATTTTCTGGACCAAACCATTACTCGATTAATCCTGAAAACAATTGACAGATTAATCGATTATGAAAATAATCATTAGTTGCTGCTCTAGTCACAGAGTTTCACAATTATCACCACCAAAATAAAAAAAATATCCTGGGGCTATACAGAGAAAATCTAATCCAAATCCATCCTGTACTTTTTGAGTTGTGTTTCTGACAGACATGCAAACAAATGTGGCCAAAAACATGACCACACTGGCAGAGGTAACATGTCCTTACATATAGATGCAGCTGATTGGTCCAGTGTCCGATGACCTTGTACTCTGCTGTGGACCTGTTGTTGATCTGATACTGGAAGATGTCATAGCGTCCCGGGGCATCGCCGTTCTCGTTAAAGATGACTGGTGTTCCTGCACTTCCTGTAAAAACACATCATAGAACCACGTCTAAGTGTCTCCAGGAATAATTAGAACTTCTGCAGCGAGAGACTGATTTCATCAGTGGTTCATCAAGGCGAGACAATTTGCCTCCTCCTCCTCCTCCTCCTCCTCCTCCTCCTCTTCCCGAGGAAAATCTAAAGTAGATGCTTCATCGGCAACGTTAAGGATGAGAAACCTTTGTTTTGTCTGACTGAATTGTCTATTTGTTCCTGCTCATGTCATTTGAAGCACTTCTGCCTTTGAATAGAATATCTTTACTATCTCTGAGGAGCAATCAGCACTATTCACCCTCATATGACAGGAAACACAACAATTAATACAAATCAAAACACACTACAATTTGAAGGAGGTGAATGACTCGAGAAATGAGACGAGAATAATAATTATAATTTATTTTTCTTTACAAATTAATTAAGAGTATTAAAGCACCAAATTTGTTGAAAGGTGAATGAAGGTCAGATGATAAAATCACATGGTCTCATTTAAAAGGCTGCTTAAACCTGTTTATTCCAGAACTGAAGCAAATTGAATCAAAGCAGGGTGGACTAATATGATATAATAATACTTTACATTTTTTCTTGGTTAAAAGAACCATATAAACAAATAAAAAAAGAAAAAGCAAGGACAGATTCCAAATCAGGGGGAAAAGATTTTTATAAAAAGGTGGCATCACCACTAAACCTCAACCTGAAGCTCGAAGAGCAGCTCTTTCCAGCCTTAAGAAAACAAGACAAATTATTTATAACATGACTCAAGAAAGGTCCGACCAGCCAGCTGAGCTTCAGCCACCGTTGAATCATTCAAAACTACAGAATGCGACAACAACACTGTTCCCTATTAAGAATGAAAACCTCAGCCATCGTGCTGAACTACAGACACGACGATAAAGTCAGGAAAAGGAGAATGTTTTCTGCTGTTGTAAAGATGTAGATTTAAAACAAAAGCAGAGATGTACACAAACATAATCCACACAAACATGCTGAAAGGGACAAAGAGACTTATATTAAGGGAAGGTGAGATGAAGAGACAGAGGTGAACGTTTTCAGGAACAGCTCTGGATAATCAGGGACAGCAAAAGGGCAGGAAGTAAAAGTGAACACACACAAAAAGGAAGTAAAACAGGAAGTAAACCAGACAAGATACACAAGGGAGGAGCCATAAAATAAAAGTAAAAGAGTCCAATAACACAAGAGTCCAAAATAAGAGAAAACACCATTAACTCTCACTCAGTGTCCTGGCACTTAAATCCCGTTGGCATGATGTATCTGGTGTGTAAACCACTTAAAGTATCAAAATACTCTACACTTCTATTTAATTATTTTGTAGATTAAATCACCAAAAATCAAAAATTGGGAGATCTGTCATGTTAACCAGAAGTTGTTGGGATGACATCAGCAGGCTCAGGTCAAAGTATAAAACGACGTAGGGAAAACTGATGCAGAAAATAAAGAATTCTTTTTTCAATTTCTAAAACCCCAAAAGCAACCCATATCATTATTAATGTTTGCCTAATAGCGAAGAATAGCGAAGTAGAAATATTGATTTGAAAATCATGACATACAGATGAATGTTAAGTGTGTGTTTGATAAATGCAGCTGTGCATGTACATTACATACATTACATATGCAGCAACCTGTTTCTGCTGGGTGTATGACAGATTCTTCGGGGGCATCTACTTGTTTTAGAGTAAAAATAACAAAGAACATTCAGTTTCAGTTCATTCGAAACTCAATGTTCTGCTTTCACTACAGACCCTGGATCTGTTTTTATCTTCAGCCACGGTAATTACTGCATTGTATCATCATACTGAACAGTGATGCTATATTCTATACTCCCCCACAGGGAGGAATTATAGAAATATATACATTTAAACGAAGGAGGACAACCGTCCTGAAGTAGAAGTGGATTTGCTTGGAGCAGCTGACGCCAATTGAATACGAAGTGAGTGGGCTGCAGTTTGATTCTATCCTGCTGCGATTTCCATCGTCAACATGAACGCAAGCATCAAAAATCACGTCAGTTTGGAGATGAATCACCACTGTTTGCCTCAGGATGTGGACCGTCCCTCCATCACTGCACCCTCTGCATGTTGCTCTTCATTTCCCTTCAGAGAATCTGTGTTGATATGAACTAAACGTCTTTTCTTAACATTATTTTAAGAAACATGAAAAATGTAATGACACACGCTGCAGCGTTGTCGCTAAACACAACGAGAGAGACCCACAAACAATGTGCTCCACAGAATGAAATGCAGACTAAAGAAAGTGGAATCCAGAATAAAGAGCTATTCAAGTCTCAAAATCTCAGGGACAAAGTGACATAGACGTCTGAAGTTGTTCTCCCTTTGGAACGCGCACTGGAAATATGCAGAATGTCTCAGAAATGTTGAGAATGAATGTGACAGTAAAATGATAACGAATGACAAAGTATGTCTTTGGCTGTTTGGGGGGAAGAAGTATCAAGGCTTGCTGTAAAAACACTGGTTCTCAAACTTTTCATACCAAATATCACCTGAGAAAACACTGAGCTCTCGAAGTAACACCATTATCACCAACGTTACAGTGGTGTAAATAGTCGGCGACAGATTTACTCCCTCCTCTTCCTCACTTACACTTCATACACTGGAATCCAAAGACTGTAAGTGTCTAACTTAACATTCAGTCCAGTTCTAAGATTTATAAGGAAGCCAAAGGGATCATAACCTCACTGAAATGTTGTTGCTGCACTGAAATAAGAACAGATCTTTCAGCAGGCAAATCCCTGTGGAACCAGAAACTCACATATCTACATTTTCTAAAGCGAGATATTAATATCAGCTCATTAGCACCGTCTCTTTAGCTGTGAACTGCGTTTGTTCTCACAAAGAAAATGGTTGAGGGTTTTTTATTCTGACAAAGAGCAGCGTGACTCACTCAAGTGAGACACACCTGAGACACCTGTCTCACGCGGGCAGTGAGAGACTGAAGTCGGTGATGTGTGGTGATGCGTTACATGCCAGAGGCCCAGTCCACGTCGAACTACTTCCTTCCTTCATGCAGAACAGAAACTAACAATTACAATATCTGTGTTTGTTTTGGATTGTTGATTCATAAAAAGCTGAATATCTAAGTCTGCCCACTGCTGTGAAAGAAAAACTGTTTCATGAAATGAAAATCAGCTCAAAGGCTGTGGGTCAAGCAATTGAAAGACTTACAATAACATGTTGAGACTGGCGAAGAACATTGCCTCTGACCCTAACCATGACCTGAACCATGAGTAAAGTCTATTACTATCCTGCCGGAGATATGGGGTTCCACAATTCAATAAGGCTAGACTGAAAAAAGGCCTTTATACAACAGTCAACAGTCACATTTCAGGCACAATAAGGTATTACTGTACTGTATGAGAAGTGAAATCCAAGCAGGACATCACTTGATTCACCTACAGTTTCCATGTCCTCCTCCACCTCCACCACTAATCTGAGGCTTTTTCTTCCTGCAGCTCCACTGCGTTCACACGCAGAAAAACAAGCTTTTATCACCTCTTAGTAAGCATCTGCCGTCCAAAGGAACCTCGCTGACGCTCTGCTGATCATGTTCAACAGGACATTACAATGAAAAAGCCTCATGCATTTGGCTTGAGCACATCAAGCGCTAACATTAGCGCAAGTGTCTCGATTAGCCTCCCTACACGCCTCTAAAAATAAACACATGAGCAAGGGCCACACGGCTGAGTTAGCGATTAGCCCCCCCGGCCTCCGCCGCCGCCGCCGCCAAGCACCGCTTCGTTGACCTGGATTTGCCGCATTTCATACATGGAATTATGGCTAACCTTGCTGCTCCGTGTTCAGAGAAGTGAAGCGTGAAACACAAAGAAGCAGCTCAAGTTTGATTTATGTCAAAGCTTGATGTATGTGAAGGCTCAACTGAGCGTGCTGTTCTCCGATTCACACAGGAAACCCCAAAATACAACAAGACACGCGTCTGTATCTGTCTTTAAAAAACAAAGCTCAATCGAGTCTTAAATGAGTCAGGACTTGGACTTGGTACCTGGACTTACAATATCAATATCAGATCAGTGTTGTAATACATTCATTTATTCAAGTAAGGTTAACTGAGGCCTTTTTGATTTGCCAGCACGAGCTTTACGAGATCACATCAATCACAAAATAACGTTGTGTTGACTTTGTGGGAGTAAAAACACAGCAAAAGCCTTGTTACTTGTCCACGGAACGTCTTTGTGTTTGATTAAAATACAGCCGTGCATTTCTCAGCCTTCAGTGGACACGGGAATAACACGTTCTCCTGTGGTGTGACAAACGCAGAGCGCGTATTCATTATTTACATGAAGTGTAATGTTCAAAGACCATGACATGCATCTCTGAATTCCGCTTTAATAGCGCACAGATTTACCGCCTCAGCCCTGCGGGGGAAACTCCACCACTGATTCAATGTTTAATGCTTCTGCTGCTCCTCCTGAAGACGCCATTGCATCGTGGTGTTCAACCAAAGGCTGCTGAAGCTTTTTGTTTGCCATCTCTACAGTGAATGGAATACTGGAGAACCCACGGTTACAAGAGACGTTATGAGGAAAAATAAAAACGTGTGGAATAAAGGAGATTATATTGAATTCCCTGATTTACATACGGCACGATGTGCATTTACAATATGTCTCGGTAGACTGAATAACACGAGTTGTAAAACCGTGTCAGTGGGCAGTAATGCTATCAGGTTAAATGTGGCAAAGAAAGATGAACGCTGCAGACGGAAAATACAGTAAACTACATTTTCTTTATGCTCACCCTGATACAGAGCGTGTAGAGAGTAAGCAAAATGTGTTACAATAATACAATGGCTCTATTATGCCTGGTTTGTGGTGTTTAACTCAACAAAAACACCTCTTTAGCAATGATAAGCACCGTGTGCAGCAACTGCTCTTCCTCGCTCATCTCCATCTCCTGCATCTCTTCTGTTCCTGATGCAGCCTTTACATCTTCCGTCTGGGTCAATGTCAGGTATAATTATGTTTATTATTGTGAATGTTACGAGTCTAAGGCAACAAAGGCTGTCGTGGAATGCCGAGGAACTTCATCCATGCAGTTGTTGTTTAATACTGTTGCAAAAAGACTTTAATGGGAGGCATCTTTCTTTCACATTAAAAGCCTTCAGCAGCTCAAAGGGACACAAAACCCTCACATTGCTCATTAGGCTTTAAATCTGCAGGATTTCATTGATTTGCTTGTGCAGGAACAAGAGTACAGAATACTTGTTTTGCTTTGTTTTTTTTAGACCCTGAGTGATATTTGAGAATTCCTGGTATTTGGTGACTTTTATTTTTGAAAATGAACCACTCAGCCTCTCTCTGTTCTTCTGGTGGTGGCAAATTGATTTCTAAAGAGGCAAACAAAAATACAAAAAAGGAAATAAAAAGTTCTCCCAGTTGGTTCACAACCCTTATTGAGGGTAATTTCATAATTGTTCATTTTATTATTTCCTTTATTGTCTGCTCTAGTCATTCATAATAGTTGAATTTTTGTGGGACATTTATGTGGCGGTGCAGCTAGTACTATGTAAATGTGCTGTGTATTTAAAGGTTAGTCCGTGGCAAAACTGACACATTCAACAACACATTCATCTTGAAAGAGGAAACGTCACATTCATCTTCAGCCGTCAGCACAAGTGCAGAAACTGAAGTTTGCATGTGGAACATGTTTTTTTTTTTACAACTGAAATGAGAAATTCTTCTCTCTGGGGTGTGAAAGGGAAAACGGCCTCGACAATAAATACCAGATGTTGCACAGAGGGATAGTGGGCTTTCAAAGCTTCAGTGAAACCCACGTACGACCTTGACTCGAGCAGAGAGAGGGAATGTTTGAATACAAGACGACATGATATGCAGGAGGGGAAAAAAAAAATGGACTTAATCAGTTTCAACAACATCATCCTACTTCTGCCTTTCCTTTCTTCCTAGTACCTGTATTAGCTACAGTTAATATCTTAGTTAGTTAGTGAATATCTTATCTAACACTACCAGAGATTGATTAATAATGATAAGATAAGATAGTCCTTTATTAGGAAATTTACATCGTCACAGCAGCAAAGTCAGTTAGTGTTCACACGGATCTGTGTCACAGGTGCCGCCTTTGTAATTTACCGTGGGAATAATACACAACGCCTAATACACAACGTCAAAGTTATGACTTGTTTTATATAAAACTTTTTGGTAGTGATATAAAGTAGCAATAATTGTGCAGAAGTCACAAAATAGACTGCTTTTATTTTCTTTTTGTTCATAAAAAATGAGCCAAACGAAATTTGAACTGCGACGTATTTAGAGTACTTTTTGCTCAGGTGTGTTCATGCAGTTGGTAAGTTGTGCTGAAACACTATATACACTATATTGCACATTCTTACTGTACATTTTAACATAGCAATGGAAAAAAGCAATATGACTATAAGAAGTTAAAATAGAATGTACATTATAGACAGTTACCAGAATAAATACACTATGAGCTTGATATTTACTGTATAAACAAGGATTGAACAGGAGATATTGCACTCATGTAAAGTATTGATTGCCATGATATGGCAGTAATATTTTGTCGCACCAGCAGGATCGTCTGGACAGTTTCTTGGACTCATTATGATGTCTTATGATTGATTATGTCTGATCCGTTTACATTCAACTAAGTATTAATTAAATATGGACCTGACATGTTAGAGTTACATCTGTGGCGACTCCACCTGACACTCACTCGAGTCTGGGCGACTCCGGTTGAAAACGCACATTACGTTCATTAGCTCAAACTACTGATAGGACATTTAAATGGGAAATTGACAGTGAGCTAGAAAGAGGACGCGTCCCCAGGTGTAGTAACAGTAATGTCTCTGATTGCCCCCAGGGGCAATAAAAATGTTTACCAGAGCTGTCCATGTAATAACGGCTCTGACATTCAACATTACATTACACTAACAACTGAGCACTCACAATTTCTCCCCTTCCCCTGTGTAAAAACACAATATACATGCAGTACATACAGGACACTACACTACTACAATATACTGCAACACTGTATTGAAAAGCACGCTGGAAATGATTGGAAAGACATCATTCACAGTGATTTATGGGATGTATAATTATGTACGCTGTCTTGTGCCTTTGCCTTTAATGTTTTTCCGATATTTTCGTGGTCTGAATTAAATGTCTGCTGGCCAGCATGCAGCTTGTGGCAGGTCAACCTGCTCTCAAGGGCTAAATAAAACTCTCAAGGCCAAAATTAAAGGGCTGTTTCACCCATCCCAACTTGCTGCTGTGTTTGTTTCCTTCATATTCTAATACAGAGTTGGATTAAAGTTGACCTGTTTTTTAGCTTTTCATGTGGACTTTTTGTCCGTCTTATTTATTTATTTCAATCCCAAATTCCGGTATTGTGGGAATAAGACCTGTATGTATCTCAGATCCACTGTCTGATGATCAATGGACATTTAGCTCAGGGTATATATATATATATATATATATATATATTTCATGAGTGAAGTGGCCCTTTAAAGAATTAATGACTTGTGGAGCCTTGCTAAAAATGGATGGTCACAGCTGTTTAGTATAACAACAAAAATGTTATTATTCAGAAACATCTGTCGCAAATCAATCCATCGCCCCAAATGTATAGAAAACATATTGAGAAACTTCTTCTCCTCTGTAACACTAACATCTCAGCAAATATTAGTAGCAGTGTGTGAGATGGAACATCCCACAGCTGTGACTGTAATGTCATGTGTTTATTAAACTTGTGTAGTAGCAGATGGATCATCACACTGTAGCAGCTCCCACTGAGCACGGAACAATGAACGTGGAAAAACCTGCCAAAACAAAACTCAGCGAACACATTCGGTGTTTGGTAATGATCGGAGGATTCCCTGACGATGGAGGAGGTGGACAGATGAATAAATAAAGGGTTAATGTGAGAACGATGTAGGGTCATTTTCTCACATGACACGGAAGCTTCATAAAGGCTGGAAAGTTTAGTTCTGGTCATTTAAAGGCACGGTATGCGACACGTTGATATCCTATTCAAGCTACAGTGCATAACGTTTAGTGATTTTTGTTGTGTGTTGTTATTATTCTTGTCCCCCCCCCAGAAACAAGTAAACACTTTTCATATTTTACAGACCAGAGTGAGGGAGCGTTTTTTTTTAACGGCAGCACAGGGGCAGGTGAGGACAAAAGTGTCCTTTGAAAAACCAGGTTTTCTGAACACTTCTGAAACTTTTCATTGGCACTTTTTTGTGTTTTCAGTCACACTCAAACCTGTTTGTCTCGCTTCACTACCTCAACGTTGCCTCTGTCTGTCCTGACACAAAACGAATCACTCTCTGTGTAAAGGAAATGTCACTGGGCGACGCACAATCTAAACTCTCTGCTTCAATGAGAAACACCGCGAGTGTCGAGTGGAGCTGATACGATTAATCGCCGGTGTGTGAACTCATTTGGCCTAAACGTTACTGGCATTTTATTTATTACGTGCTCACAGTTTTCGCGAGTCCTCACAACACAGCCAGAGCGGCGATGACACAGCCAGAGGTTTACAAGCAAATCACAGATGTAAGAGTCTTTTCCAGACTTGCAGACTCTAGGATTTTAGGTTAAACCGGCAGATTTATGGAGAAATTGTGAAGAGCAGATACCTCCACCAAGGCCAAACAATCCTACACGACTGCCTTTCTTCTTTTACAGAAAACTGACATTATACTAACGCCACAGGCATGTCTAACATTTCCATTATAAACCGACCAGCACCAGCTCTCACCGTTGAAGTTAACAGCACGGACGTGAGCCAGCAGCTCTTTGCCGTCGATGTTGGCCATGCGGGGACACAGCCCGGGGTATCCAGTGCACAGCTCGCGGTGCATGTGGTGAAGAGCATGGGCCATGGCATACACAGCATCCATCACAAACTGCACCTTGCCCTCCTGCTCGTAGGAGGAATCCCGGCCAACTTTCTCCAACCCTGGAACAGAGGGGAAGAGAAGTGTCAGATTAATATTCACTGAAAAGATCAAGTGCATACAACCGGGAGAGACGGAGATTTGCGAGTCATTTGATGTAAAGTCGATTATAAAGTGTCTTTTTTTTTTGTGCCTTGTCGTTATGAGATTCATAGGAACATAGGGACTGGTTTTGTTGATATCACTTTACTGAAAATGCAATTATAGGATTTATGACAAAGTAAGTCTACATTTAGACACAGATCATGTCATTATGGTAATATTCTCTTCAGTTAGTTTTATGAGTAATACGTATCTAACATGTCTCTCCTACATTCTTAAGGAGATAAAAATCATGAGAGGGTAAATTATGAAACATATTCTAAACATAGAATTTTCTCATATAGATATGTTAATCACAGCGTATGTTTTCCTTTCACTGAATACATTGTGCTTGTTGTATTTTCATCTCTCGGGAATAGAGCGATGTCTTTGTAGATTCCCTGACGGTAGTTGTTGAGTTTAAAATAACAATTAATGCAAGAGTGGGAAAAAGCATGAAACAATGGCATCTATTTGAACCCGGGTGGAGCTTCTTCAGCCACGAGTGTCTGACTTTCTTTATGAGCCTCAAACGGCAGCAAGGAGAAGCTCTTACCCCGTGAGGAACCTATCTTCTCCAAATTATGCATTAGCATTAAACAACACATTAGGCTCCGTCTCACCAGCTGTGCTCTCATTGACACAGAGGAAAAAGACATCCTCAACTTTATCCCAAAAAAACGCTTAGTCCTTCCATAAACGCCTTATTAGAATTGTGGTGGTTGGGGATGATCACACTGTTGGCCGAAAACACAAAGAGAAGAGGCAATAAATGCAGAGGAAACAAACTGATGGATAGGACCCTCAATCAACACAATGTCTTCGAATTAATAGGAGCTTAGAAATGAAATCCAATTTAATTTTAATAGTAGGCGGACGGTGAGGGATCTGTCTGGAGGGAGAAATTTACTCCGGCAGCAAAGACTGATTACACGCCAGTGGTAATGGATGAGCCTCGAATGGTGAGCAGAGAGCGGAGGACGTCATACAGTGGAGGAAAAGAAGAGATGTACAGCCAAGCTGCAGATTATGAGAGGCGTCGAAATAGTCAAAGAATTCTGCACATAGATTTTATCCTGGAAAATCGAATGTTGCTTGAATGCAGAGAAGAAGCTTCACTGTGCTGGATAACAGCAAAATAATCCCAAAAAAATAAAAAATAAACTTCGTCACCAAGCTTTTCTGAGAACTTATAATTCAGTTCAGTTACCATTAAACCCTTTTTTGTACAAGCACAATTTGCATTACCGTGATTACGCGAAGGTTTGTGCTAAATTCCAACAGTTTCTGAAAGCTGAGAAGTTGCAAGTCAAAGCCAACGTGTGGTTATTACGGTAATTTCACTCGCGCTGTTGCAGGAAGCCGGCAAATCAGTGTCTTTGTCAACACAGAGGAGAGAGTTGGAAAAACACTTGTACTTAGTTTCCATTTTTAGAGCCTGTTTTTGGACATTGAGACATAAACAAATGTTACTTTAAACATGTTTTATACTGTTCAAATTTCAAATTTAACAACGCAGAATGTGGTGTTCATGTACAACTGTTTTTTGTTTTTTTAATAAAACTTTTAGTTTTTCGTTATTTAAAATTGTTAATACACTATTTTAACATGCAGTTAATTGTAAATAACTGCAAATATTGAAAGGTATTGGCCCTTTTATGGTTAAAATAAGCAAAAATATAGTCCAGACGGACATTTTGACGCTCAGGTGTTGGGTTAAAACTCAAAAGGTGTTTAGCTTGTCCACTGTTGCCCTCCTGATGTGAATATAAAGGGGTGATTCTGGGTATAATGAAAACAACAATGCATTATTTCAGATGATTGTACACAACAATATACAATTTTATATTCCACTTATGGAAATAGTAATGCAAATAATTTCAACCGAAACTTCCTAAATTAACCGATAATGAGGCAACGCCGCTATGATTTTAAAGCAAAACACACAAAACAGGAAGTTGTTTCCTGAGGAAAAATAAGGAGGTGGAGACCAAACACAGAGCTACAAAAAAGAGTGGATATTGATATTCATTTTATCAGGTGGACTCAAGCACTTCTCTAAATTACAGTGCCAAATTCCTAGTCCAGCTTTCCATCCCCTTGTTCTAAAGGGGGTTGATGGAATTAGGGTCATGAGGCCATTGTGATAAAAACAGTTTATCCTCCAAGGACCATGAATATTCCTCATAGTTTACATTCACATTTGTCCATGGCTGTTGAGAAATGTTTTGCTTTTTTTCCCCTGCCCACACAAAATGCAGGCACCATTTTCACCTGGTGCTTCATTTGCACAAAAGTAATTTCACAGCCTCTGATTTTGGAGCTGTTCTTTACTGAAACAAATGCCTCACTAACTTCTCACCCATAAACTTTTTGAGTGAAAAAGCAAGCAGTGTGTTTGTCCATGCACAAACTGGCCATAATGAATTTTGTCTCCCTATTTTCTAACAAGCGCTGATGCATAATGATGACACGAGTCCAACACTGGACACGGCGTGAAGGCAGAATTAAATGCCTGACTCGCAGTTTTATGACAGCTCTGCTGGCATTTCAATTATACATCACTTGCAGGACAAATCTAATTACCTCTCTAATTACACACCCACTTCCACCTCTCTGGCATCCTTCTGTTTACACAGGTTAGTCGTGATGGGATAAGTTCAGGGAAACCCGCTGAGCCTCAGTGTCTCAAACGAAAGAGAATACATTTACATTAATAGCGTATTTTATTGGTGCAGTTGTTCATCAGTAACATCAGCAGAGGGTTTATGATGGTGTTTCATCTGATTCTGACTGGGACAACATCAAGGCAGGAAACATGAATTTGCCATAGTCATGTCTCAGAGCTGCTCACATATTCATGGATTCATCTTGTGACCACAAAGAACGGAAATCTACTCATCATAAAAACAATTTTGTTAAATAAAAAAATAAATACTGCCCATCTCTATGTTTAGAAACTGATTTGCATGAACGACAAACAGATCATCATGCATGAAGTATGATTCGGATGAAAAATGGCAATTTTTGGCGATATAGCCTAATTTTATCATCCTAATTGAGCTGTATGACCATGATGTATTTGGCCTGCATTTTTTTGTTGTTCTATTATGCAGTTTGTAAAATGAAAACAGAACAAATAGAGTGACTGAACACAGAAATACATCATTACATACATTCCCTCCTTGCCTTTGCAGCAAGAAGACCCCGGTTCACGATCCGGTCAGAACAAGGGCCTTTCTGCATGTTCTCCCTGTGTGTGTGTGTGTGTGTGGGGGGTTTTCTTCCTGGTTCTCCGGTTTCCTCCCAGTACAACGATATGCAAGATAGGGATTAGGTAAATTGGACGCTCTAAATTGACCGTAGGTGTGAGTGTGACAGTTGATGGTCATGTGGAGGATGAAGTAAATGAAGATGGATGAATGTTTAGTTTTTTTCAGGGGTTAAAGGTCAGATTAAACAGGTTCGTTTTCTGTCTCGCTGGACTACAATGAGTTAAAATGCAACTCTTTGCCTTGCAGCTCCACATATAAGCCTGTAAAAAAATGATTGTCATCAGTGGGAGGTAGAATGAAAGCTGCTCCCTGTCATTTTCTCCTTTTCCTCCTCTTCAGAGAAAACGGCTGAAAAAAAGAAATAAAAATTCTGAGTGCTGCACTACACGCGAAACAGCTGCTCAATGGAGGCGTTTTCTCCCCTTCAGAGATCATCGCTGCTTTCAAACTGAAGGAAAAAAAGACGCCTGGCCCCTCTCGACACCACTTCTTCATCTGCTGATGTTGCTAACCAAACAAATGCAGCGCAGGAAAAACTCGCGCACACACAAAAGAGATGTTCACATGCAAATCGGGCTGTTATATCCCGTCAGCACAAAGTAACATTGTTTCAAAAATGGTGGGAAAACAATGCGGCTCTTAACTCGGCGCCCAAATTGTTCGACAAAGCAGAAGAAAAGAATCAAATATTCATGTTCTCTGGTAAAAGTGTTTGAGTCTCCATGAGGAGGAGTGAAAAACAAAAGCAACTCCTCCTCCACAGCTATTAATATTGAATCCCTGATGCAGAGTGAAGATTTACATCTGCAGCTTAGTTTGCTCAAATACATCAACACATTACAACATCTGAGGGTCATGCTGGATTCTAAATCTTTGTTTTCTAATTTTCTACAACCTGAATGTTTTCAAATTCATGTAATAATTACAATTCATCCTACTCCCAACGGAAAATAATAATGCTGAACCTGCCTCAGCAGTACCATGTTACATTGCACTGACCATATGTGCACGTTTACACTCCTGGTGGATTAATTTGTGAGGTGAACAGCGTGTGTGCGCGCTGTATTCCTGCACGTGTGCTCAGAGCTGCAGCCATCATCAACGATCCTCGCCATCACAGCCTGTTTTCCCTCCTGCTGTCTGGGAAAACGTACAGGAGCATCTGTTCCAGATCCTGGAGTTTTCCCCCACAGGCAGTCAGGATCATAAATGGAATGTGTTCCCTCAAACTTTCCTCCAATTCTTCCGTTTTGTTTGTCATTTATCTTACTCACGTAGAAAAAAAACCCCTCTTGATTGTTGAGTAGTTGTGTTCCTCTCATCAGATGAGCATGGAGAGACTCTTTCCTTTCATATGTGACACAGGACCTGAGGCAATCGCTCCATCCTTCAAAACTCTGAGCTCATACTCATTGCTGAGCTTTGGTGGGGAATTTTGGATTGTAATCATTTTTTTATGCGTTTAAAATGACCTGAAAATTCAAGGTATAAGCCTATGTTTTGTTTTGTTTACCTGTCTTTGGGAAGGCATGTCGATTCTATTAACTGTCTTTCCGTCATTGTTACGATTTGCTGAGCTGGTGAGAAACGTCTGTGTATGTGTAATAATAATAAAAATAATAATAAAAAATAATAAAAGTTCATCTTGAGAATTGAATCCTTACACAAAACACAAACCAATGAAAGTGTCACAACATCCCCAGTATTTCTAACAAGTCTGTGATTACAAAATGGATAAAGGTTCAATTGAATCATCATCACCTGGTTTTCTGAACAGCCTGTCACAGTCTGTCACTGACCGGAATGCTGGGGGTTTGTATTGAGTTGAGGTGCAAATGAAAAACTTGTCTCCATTCTCCAAACAAGCCTTCCTGTCAGCTGCTGCTACTCGCACACAAACAAACGGACACTAATTATAGATCAGAGTCGATGAGCGGCTGACAGGGAATCCATCGAGCAGAGGCTGCAGAGACCAGGGTCGACTCAGAGACTCAGAGGTCTGCTGATGTCTGCTTGCACAGAGGGGAGTGCTTTGACTGCAAAGTGCATCACAGATGCAAGTTTTCACACTGTTGCAGGTGAGTCACCAGGATCATATGTCGCACTTGTGCGCTTCTGTGAACAGCCGTCATGTGTGAGCTCACATTTCTGAACCAGAATATTCTGACACTTTGCCAGTCTTGTATAAAGTACGAGTAAAATTATGTTACCAGAAAATGACTTTTTTAAAAAATAAGTAAAAAAGTAAAAGTCTTAACCCATATGACATTTACTGATATAAAAATGCACAGCAGCTCATCAAGACTAGACAATGCTATATAAATACAGACCATTACCAATTCTTCTTCTTTTTCGTTTTATTTGGTAGTAACAAGTAACAAAGATAGTTAGTACAGTAACAGTATACAAGTATTTGTACTTTGTTCCATTACAACACTGCACCTTTGAATAAATAAGGGTAATGATAACCGTTCCCTGGTTTTGAATGTGAATATACTGTGGTTAAGGCTTGGAAAACATCGCAAGTTTTCATCCAAATATCAACGTCATCTTCATTAACCAACAATTCTTCATCACAGCGGCAAAACCTGCCAATTTTCTATAACCTTTGGTCTGGGCCTGTGGTCTGCTGCTGTTTGAAGACGATGTTACACGACACCTTCTTTTTCTATGTGATAAAATGCACCTGATTTTATTTTTGGTAAAAAAATGTAATGATGCAGCATTTTGATGTTCTGCAAAAAAATAAATAAATCCCCTTTCCAGACTTACAGAAACATAAAACTAATATCAAACACTACTTAAGGGCATTTTAAAACTCATAATTTTCCTTTGACACAAAAGATATATAGTAATAATGCATTATATCCATTCAGAATGATGAAATATTATGGAATATTACAGGTATTCTCAATGGATTATCCACAATTCTATGGTTGTATTTACATGATGATACTCCAAAGTCAACTTGCGAGGTGTGCTTTTATTGGAGGGAAATTTATTCATCAACTATAATAAAGATTTAATGACTTTAGTTCTTTTAAATATTCAGAGGCCGTCACCCATTAAAAATCTTAATTAATCAGACACCGTTTATGTCTCAACTTTTTATGCTCCCAATTTCAGTTTGAAGTTGAATGTAAATCTTAAATACCACTTACTGGTGAGTCACCACACAACGGAAACAAAACACAACAAAACATGGTCTATAAAAATCTCCCCTGCCATTTTTTAAAATGAAAACTAATTCCGATAGATATCGTTCATTCAGAGCACCATCTCACCCTAAACAGTGAAGAAAGAAGTCAATTAGTTTAAAATGTTACATAAATTCCCCAACAAGCATTCAGGAAGGAGGAGGAGGAGCTAAAGGTGGTGGTTACGTGGATTTAGAGGAGAGATAGTTATTAGTGTAATGAATCGTTTGTTGTTGTTTTTTCTTACTCTGGCAGGTGCTGTGAATCGGCAGCTGCGAGCGCCGTGGTGCGGTGGTGTTACCCCTGAGTTGTGGGCGATGGAACATCATCCTCAGACCTCAGGCCACCATGTCTAATGGATATTTAATTATCCTTATTATTACAATTAATGCATAGGCCTTCCCAAGTGTTCTCTGGAGGGACTAAACTGAGTGTACTCTGATCTTAATCCGCTCCTGAAGCTGCTGCTGCTGCTTTTTCTGCTGCTGCTGCTGCTGTAACAGACTCCAGGGTATGAGAGAGAATCGACGGAGCTAATGCTGCACCCACACAGCTCCCAGTGTGCCGCCACATTGTCCCATCATCGGACCAATGCTCCTGAATCACTATCAACAATAACTAGCTTTCATTAGGGCGGTAAAGGACTCATGCAGCGCAAGCCTTGTTGTCTCGTCTTTGTTTTTTTATCTTTTATTAAGAGTCCTCGGTTCTCAAACTGTGGTACGCGAGCTTCCTCCAGAAATGCTGTTCAACTGCACCAGGGTTTGTGATCGGAGTGCAGCGGAGGACTTCTGACCGGAGTGTATAGAAAATGAAACAAATAACAGAACAATAATAATAATTAGAGTCACCTTATGTCTCGCTCCATCTTAATCTAATTAATCACTATACCAGTCTGTATCTGACTCTGACTTTGAGGTCAATATTTTCTTGGGAGGTACGTGGTATAAAAAGTTTGCCATGGCCAAGTGGATAGGGGAACTTGGCTTGTAACTGGAGGTTTGCCGGTTCTAGTCCCCACCAGATCAAAGGGCTGGGGTACCCCTAAACAAGGTACCCAACCCCCATGGCTGCCCACTGCTCTTAACTCTAGGAAGGTTCCTAGCAGAGAACGGGCTAAATGCAGAAAATGTCCTGAAGCGATTCATAAAGTAAATGAAAAAATAAACTATGCGAGGCGGCTGCAACTTAACAATTAATGGACAGACATTAGAGTGGCACCTGTCTCCTTTTTGACTGATACATTAAAGATTTTCATTTAAAGTTTTCAGAGACTGTTGGGACTCATCCCAGGTGTTTGGGTTGCCAAAAAAAAAAATTTAATTTTACAAGCCTTTTAATTGAGATTTACATTGTGTATATTATGTCTTAAATAACATGCATAAAATTAACATGAATTATTCATTCAGATATCAACCATTTCTCTCATATTTCCTTAAGCTGCACCCAGAGGCAGCGAGAGAGAGATTTGCATTTTCTTCTTCTTCTTTTTAAAAATGAAAACAAATGTGACTTATGAAAATAGAAAAGACTTTGGACAGATCCTCGCACGTTATCATGAGATGGGTTCTAATTTTATACACACACACTATAGACACACTTTCATACACAGACCTGCAGCTTGTCAGCACTCTGAGCTCACACACACACACACACACACACACAGAGAGGGAAATGTTGACCCGCTGACTCAGCCGTTTGTCACTTTGTGTGATGACTCTGCTGCAGCTCCAGAACTCAATATGGAGCCACAATCATATGAGAGTTGCGTCCTGACAGCAGCAGCAGCAGCAGCAGCAGCAGCAGACTGATCAAAGCCATCCACTGAGCTCAGGTAAAGACTTGCAGCGTTATCAGAGCAGCAGCTGGGACATGGCAGCTATTCACAGAGCGCTGACACTGTTGTTCTGCCGTTTCATTTCTGTCTGCAGCTGGCGAAAGGCTGACGCTCGCCTACATCTGCCCAACACCGCCTACAAATCCTATTTTGCATGTCGGACATGTTAGTAAAGGATTTAGACCTCTGTGGACCCCTGTTTTACACAAAAAATCCTCCCGAATCAGGCAGGATTACAAGCCGGTGCAGGGAGTGAGCAGTCAGCACAGACTCAGCAAACGACGGGACCAGAAATCAGAATAACAACATATTTCAGTTGCCTGTTATCTCAACTAAGGCCCGAAAACGAGTGTGTCAACAAACCCTAGAAACAAATCATCTTCTTCTGCTTTATCCTCCACATGACGGTCACAGGAGGCGCTGGTGCCAATCCCAGCTGACATAGGCGGGGTACACACCCTGGACAGGCTGCCGGTCCATCACAGGGCCACACAGAGACAAACAACCATTCACCAGAGCAGACTTGGCAGTGAGTTTTAACCACAGTGAGGACAAGGCAGCTGACACAAGGAGGAGCTCCGTGGAGAAAAAGGTGAACAACCGACCAGACTTGCAAAGTTCCGCTTTAACAACATAATGAAAAACCTTCGCCAAAATATTGTGTATTTCAACATTAAGATTAAATGAAACACTATGCCCTAAAATGAACTACTGTCCACCTCCACCCCACTAGGTGGCAACATGCCCATGTCAAGCGGCATTCTGAGTCTTCCTACATCCATGAACGTTTGAATATGCAACCTTATAATCTGACGGAGCATAAAATTGCTCTCATCATCAGTCCCACAAATGTACTGGCCTGGATTTCACCATGTTTTTGTCACCGTTTCTTTCATCATTTCCAGGTTTAAATTGGGAGATAACTAGGTATGTTCAAATGTTAGTACGTTATGTACTATTTCAGTCAGATCAACATGTAAACATGTTTTTATAAAAGTCTTGTTGTAGTTTCTTTTTTTCCCTTATGTTTAAAACCTCACCTGGCTTCTACTTTAGCATCCCATGAATACAGCCGAGTGGTGACTGTTGTTTTTGCAAATTTAGCTGTAAATGCCACAATGCAAAATCCCACTTAGCATTATATATGTGGCACAAACCCAGGAAGTATCTTATTTCTAAGTGCGTTACCATATGCCATTTGTATGTACTGGTGTCCTGTGCAGCTATAAATGGCCTCATTTATATGAAGGATCTTGACTACAGATGTGAACAAGTTTGCCTCAAATGTCTCATTACAAAAGAAAAAAAAGAAATAAAAAACAACACGTTCATGTTCATGCATGTCCTGTGGCCCTGGAGTCTTCTGGGCTAATCATCTGTACAGCATTTGGCTGGACACGTCTCAGCTGTGACACTGTGTGAAATTTGGTGGTGAGAGAACAGGAAAGTTCAGAACAAAGACCAAAGCAGTTCTTGGGAAGATTAATAATATGGGTAAAGGTAAGCTGAAAGAACATTTTGAGCTCACATAGAGCCATGAAACTCTGCACAAACCTGGGGCAAATATGTCTTTCTGACAACTTTCTTATGTGATAAAATGCACCTGACGTTCTGTGAAAACGGATAAATATGTTTGTTTTTTGTTTAATTTTATCTGACCTCGGCTGTTTTTTGATGTGCTAAATCATCTTTTTGTTGATCATACAATTAGGTCCATTTCTGGATACATGGATTTCTTCTTCTTTCACTGAATTACTGTGCGCCATCAGCAGAGGCTACACACACACACACACACACACTGTATCAGCAGCACAGGAATAAAAAGCATGGGGTTTGAAGCTTGAAATGAGCCTCCTCACAACAGGTCGGATGGAAACAAAGATTGTAACCGAACTGTCGCTTTGTAGTTTTGGGGCTTTAGACTACACGGTGAGAACAGAGGACACAGATAGAGATTTGGGAGAGGCATCGGAGGGGAAGTTAGGTGTGTGTGTGCGTGTGTGCACAAGTGAAGGATTAACCTTATTACAGTCAAGGAGAGGAGAGGAGGATACAGTGTATGAAAGAAGAAGGTAGAGAAGCTGATGTAGTGATGCAAAAGGGAGAAGAGGAACACGTATTGCCTCGGGTCAACTGTAGCACAGGACTTAAGTGAGTCTGTCCATGCTCATCTGTTGAGGAAAGCTCAGGATAAAACGTATTTGAATAACTGGCAGGTAAAACTTTCGAGCAATCTTTTCCACTGCAGCTCTTAAAAAAAGCATGGAAAGGAGTAAGAAAATGCATAAGGAGTTGGGATGGAATAAAAACAAAGAGTTATTTAAAGGTGACCAAGAAGAGGATGATGTATGGAAAGAGATGGAAGACAAAGAGTTATTACCTCTGCTAAAGAGGTAAAGTTTTTGTATGTCTGTTTGTTTGTTTACGAGCAGCATAAATCAAATTGGAGTAGGACAGATTTTGGTTAAATATTCTGGGGATAAGTCGGATATACTGTACAAGAAATAATTCGATTTTTGTTTGAGATCCAGACACTCGTCCACACTGTGGGAAACTGAGTGGACATGGTGGAGGTCTGTTCTCCATGAATGCCTTCTCTACCTTGTAGTGAGAGTGACAGAATGTAAAGACCAGCTGGAACACAATGATTTTCATACCAGTACATTTCTTTGGGCTTCCCGGTCTCTTGCCGTGCATCCCCAGCTTACAGCCAAAGTTTTCCTCCCAGAACTCAGCAAACCAGACGTTTCTGCGATTGTTGGACAGCGAGCGGCTCTTGAAGTAACGGTCAAACGCTGCCAACAGACAAAACAAATTGAAATGACCATCATGGTTCTTCACAGGTTGCCGCATATCACGGTGTTATTTCCTTCCTCACCATCCACAGAAGCCCTCTTGGGGAGGATAGTGATGGCGCCCTCAGCCACGCGTTCCTGCTGGACCACCGGAGAGATCTTAGAGCCCCAGCTGTCAGAGCCCACCCACAGGAAGTGACCCGTTAGGTTGTTACGTTTGGCCGCGTCCAGGATTCGTCTGTCAGCATCAGAGGAGACAGATGTAAGAGAGTAAGTAGAGAGAGACAAGGTGCAGATGAGGCTTATAAGGTGTGTCAGAAGACAGTGGAGGACACTAACTGCATTCATTCACCTGCGATGTTGAGCTATTTGAACTTTATCCTTCAAACATTTACCGTACAAATGACACTCTTTTTCCCTCACAAACACATTTAGTGACATCACTATGGTAAATAGGATAAGAAATGAATGATGATTATGATGATGCATCATTATGCTGCAGGTTCCAGTTCAAAAGCTCAAATGTACGACTGAAGCATGTAAACAAAAAGAGTCGTTAGTAGGAGTTATTGTCAAAAAAAAATGCAAAACACAAGAGACAAATATAATCCAAAAGTAGCAGTCAGGGAGTATGAACACATAATCCATAAACACCATCACAGAGGAACCTGAGGAGAAGGAACAGGAAACCAAACTGAACAAATGAGCCAATAAAGAGGAGCACAGGGACTAAATATCCTAGGGTAGCGAAAATAATTGGACTTAAATGAAACACAACAGGGCGAGGCCGAGGTCAGAGTTGACGAGTTGTGGTGCTTTCAAAATGGCAAAATTAGGTAAGTAAGTCGACATATTGTTCCTTAAGTCCTGTAGAATTTAGGATTGTTTAACTTGTCTTTAAAAAAGAAGAAGCCCAGATTAAAATTATATAATATACAGAGTATAATTGGACATTGACAAGATAAGAAAGTAAGTCATTTTTTTTTATATATAGCACCTTTCACAAATATGGAATCACAAAGTGCTTCACAGTGCAATACTAAAAATAAAATACCAACAGGGTACATTAAAAACATAGGTTTAAAAACAAATAAACAAACAGAAATATTCAATAAAAAGAATAAAGCAATAAAAATAAACAAGGAAAAAACACTGAATGTAAAAACAGGGACCAACTTGAGCAACCTAAAGTGCAGAACAAGAGAACATAAATTAACATATCAACTCCAAACATCACAAAAACTCAAAGTTCACACAAAGTCCAACCAAAAACACAATATCCCACAGTCATAAAGTGGAAGAGTGGAAGTGTCTCTTCCTGTGACGGCACGCTGACCAATCAGTGGCCGGTCAGTCTGGCTCAGCACGCTGGGAACCTCACCAGAGCAGGTACTAAAAAGAGTATCTGGTACCAGGTACTATGCTAGTGGAGAACGCGACTTAACCGTGCCGTGCCGTGCCGTGCCATTGGAAACACTCCATAATTAGAGGAAATAAAAAGGACCAGCTCAGTACTGGACTCTGGACTTCACAGAGAAAGTGGGTGAGAGGAGGATGTTAGCAAAACTGAAATCAATCATCAACACCTCTACACCCACTACATGGCACTGTGGAGACTTTACACAGCACTTTCAGCAGAGGACTGCTGCACCCTCAATGTAGTGTTTCAAAAATACCCATCACCTATATTACTATCACTATATACTTCATATATACTATATAGTATATATACATACATACATATATATATACATACATACATACATATATATATATATATATATACATATATATATATATATATATATATATATATATATATATATATATAAATAAAATACATCTTATTTGTATAGCATCTTTCATACAAGGATTGCAGCTCAAAGTGCTTCACAATAAAAGGAAAATAAAATTTAAAAAGCAAATACAACAATAAAACACAACTCAGGGTGGAATGAAAAGGAAAAGTCTAAAGTCAAAATGTAATAATCCTGTTTTAACTTTGAAATCAAACAAAATAAGCAAATAAAACAGTAAAAATAGGACAAATGTATATATATATATACTATATAGACTATACTATTTTGAATGCTTATTCTGTAAAGTACACTTGGATGTCTTATAATTGAGACTTATAATTATTATTATTGTTGTTCCCACTGCAGTCAGATTGTTTAAACACAATGTTTAAATGCACCTTCATGTAAGTATTTTTCATGTTTGTATACTGTATGTTATGTCCATACTTTGTACATTACTTATATTATTCAGTATCTTGCCTGGCTCTCCGTGAACATTTGATACTGTAAGAAATAAATGTTCCCAGCATGGGATCAATAATAGTTAATATTACTACATCTGATCTTAATCCTATCGTATACACTGTATATTCATTTGAGAAACACGAGCCATAACCTCTCTGGTCCTTGGAAGTTTCAGCCATCTCCTCTTGCTTTTGTCAAGTCACACGATCAGTGATTTCTCTGCACGTGATACAGAGATCGAAATAATTGTGGTGGGTATTTGGAGAGTTTGTATTCCTCTACTGTATGGATTTAATACTTAAAAGTTAACAAAATCCAAATATAAAATAAAGTTTTTTTGGGATGTCACTTTAAACTGCTCAATTTAAATAAGAAAACAAACATCCCTCCATGTCCTTATAATATAATAGTATGTAGTATAATATTGGTCATTAAGGCCATCGACCACAGGGTCACTATGGGCTGACATGTAACGTGTGTATTTGTACCTGATGTCGTCCTCGTTGGCAAACATGATGACAGCGCGGGCGTTGGGCGTCTCCAGCAGACGGAGAACGATCTTGTCAAACTCACCGAGTCTCGGCTCTCGAGGAACTTTCAGAGACTGAGCGATGCAGACGCCGCCTGAGCGAGAGGGACGGAAAGAGTCAGTGTCACAAGATGCACTCCTGCTGCGTGAGGAAACATGGTTTACACTAATCTATGCAGTGCTTCGGATGTAGAAAAACTCCTTTGAATACTGTGTAATCACTTTAAACACAGTAATAATGAGCGCAAGTCAATAACTTGTATACTTTTTGTAAAAAAAAGTAAGATATGGAAGCTAATATACAAGGTGTAAGGAAAACAATGTTTTTAAGCTGCACTAATAGACTGCACTTACAGAATACAGCACATTTCTACCTCAACAGACAAAGAACTTGACAAAACTTTGCCAAACTTGTCCTTCATTTACATACACAGCTGCCACACAAGGTGCAACATCCCAACAACTTGGGATTCATGCATACATTCATGCTCAAGGACACTTTGACATCAGGGCAGGAGGAGCCAGACACTGAGGCCAACTGTGCAGTTAGAGGACAACCGTCTCCGTAACACTCACCAGAGTTTTGTGTTAGTAAAGAAAACTACTGAATTCAATATATTGCCAAATTGTTTCATAGGGTGTCAGCATTTTTAGAGTGATGTCGAGTATTTGATCTCACTTAGACGTGGAGGATTCAGTGGTGCAGGGTTCAGATGTATTATGAGGACATCCCGATGCGTTGTAACGCGTTGATGGAACATGAAGCGACGAGGAAAACCATGAACTCTTCCTCTGTTACTCACTGTACCAAAATAAACCACAATCTTCACCAGGAAACTGGTTTCTATGTTTGTTCAGCAGTGTGAGCATCTGCCTGCAAACAAGTTAACACGTCTGTTTCTATCTGTAAATCTGTTAATGAGCGCACTTTATCTCCACCACTGTTTATCTGTTAGATGTGGTATTATTGTCTCTGTTGCTTCATTATGTCTCTGCTATAATGTTTTAATTAACTTCACTGTTCGCCTTGGATATTTTTTTTATCTCCACTCTGCTGCTGTGACGCTTCACCACAGGGATCATTAAACTTTCATCCGCAGTCTCTGAAACAAAGGTCAGGAGGTCTATTAATGCTGTCAGAGACTAAATACTGTCAGATTATCACTAACATCTCAATAATGGGGGTCTACCAGTGGGATTCCTTTTTGCAAGCATGCATTAAATCACATACACAAGAACAACATAGATAAAAATCACCTGTGGACTGTGTAACGGGCAGATGAAGAGAATGATGAGGGAGAAAAGTCATTAAGAGGATGGGAAATGTGAAGGTGGGGAAGAATGAGTTGCTTGCAGACCTGCACAATTAAATTAGGGCAAAGTTATAGAACAACTTCTAAAGCTTTGAGTGTTTCCTGGTCAGCACAGTGATCTCAGTCATCTCAATGGGGGAAAAACACCTGGAACTTCTTGGTCCAGAGGAACCAACTTCAGGTAAAAGAGACACACAGCACTCACATTGCGTTACATTAACTCATGATGAAAAGGGTTTTCTGGTCTTCTCTTTTCCAGGAGCTCTGAACACAGTGTCTGTCCAGTTTCTGAAGGTTGCACTTCAAAGCCAACATGTGGTTACTACGGTCATTTCACTCGCGCTGTGGCAGGAAGTCAGCGAATCAGCGTCTTTGTCACCAGAGAGGACAGAATTGGAAAAACACCTGTACATAGTTGCTTCACCCCACGGATTGGGAGTGAAGTGTTGTTTTTAGTGGCTCTGTTTGTTTGTTTGTGTTTCCACACTTGCACTTGCCAATATGACCAGCAGAGGGCACCAGAGTCTTGTTTTCAAGATGACTGGAGCAAATATTGTGAAGTTCCAGCAGCATTATGGAATATCTGGAAAGACAGTCAAGTCCATGAGGTTTTTTTGGACTTGAACCCTGGACCCTCAGATTAAAAGTCTGATGCTCTACCGACTGAGCTACACAGGCTTCGCAGGGTAGGTTTCGTGAACGCAAAATTCGCCTGGTGGACAAATTCTACAGGGGAAAATTGGTGACAGAAGCCTCATTAATGGGATGCATTTACACATCCATCCAGGGGTTTTAGACTGGAGAAAGCATCACTCAACAGAGGAGGTGGACTAAGACACCACTATCAGCCATGTACAATACTGTCCTGAGCGCTCTTCCAAAAAGAATCAACAAGCAAGATAGAGTCTCACACAAATATTATTTTGTTTTACACAGTTTGAATTTCAAATTTAACACACAAAATCTGGTGTTTGTGTACATCTACAGTGTTTTTTTCCAAATAACGCTTTTTGTTTTACTTCTTTTTAAATGATTACACTATTTTAACATGCAGTTCATTGTAAATAACTGTCAGATATCGAGGGATTCTGTCAAAATGGGCAAAAGCACTTAACTCACAGGACATTTTTCTTGCCCTGCGGGGAAAATAAGTCCAGACATTGTGAGAATTAGGTTTTAAAAGGGTTAAAAAAGAGATTCCTCACTCTACTTCTGGTATTCAAAATTAACAGATTAAAAAAGGAGAAGTAAACCTGCTTAAAAAAGGATTTCCTACTATTGGCAGTAGAACAGTTGCCTTTCCTTTTTCCCCTCCTGTTAGCCATATTTGATATCACAAATACGATGCAAACGAGCATAGAAAACACCAAGTAGAGCACGGACAGTGTCAAGGTGGTAATGTATTTAATTGCAGTGTTTTAAATCATTAATTCATGTTAGAAAAGGTGCAATCTCTGTGGCTTAACTGTCAAAATCGAGCAGTAGATGGTGAAATGACCACATTAACCAAGGTGTCATGTCATCATCTGCAGCAGAGTCAGTTGACGCAGGAATAAATGTTGAATGTATGTATTCCCCCTGGCCAGATTTATCAGTGCTTATGAGTTTTCAGACAAATGGAAAAAGGGGCTCTAAAATGGAACAGTTCACACAAGTTTGCACTTGTCAATGTGACATATTAGATTTCTATCCCAATGGTTTTTGCTTCATTGTAGAGCTGTGTACACTGCTCTTAACTGTGCTCTCATTCATTACGCCTTTCTCCCTCTCTCTCTCCCTCCACTGGCAGCACCGGAGGAGATCCAATGCTTCTGTGTGCCGTCTCATACTGTCCTCGTACGCAGCCAGACCTCATCTTAGTTTCAACTGCGGTAGCTGCAGGTGTTCCCGGGAGAGGCATGGCGTTTACACAGTGACAGACAGCAGTTCACAAACATTTCCCATGCAATCTGATGGAGCCTGAGAAGATGTGTGAGGAACAAAAATAAAAAAGGTAAAGTCGTTAAGTCTGGATGGGCAAGGGTTGACTGAAAACAAAAAACTGCTGCTATACAAATATGTCCGTTAGTGGTATTATTGTATTATGTGGAGTACATGTTGTTTGCTATATGGCGTGCAATGAATGTCCAAAAGCACTAATAAACATATCTATCCATCTATCCGTCTGTCTAAGTCTGGTTATGACTAATTAATACATTCCATCCCAGTGCTGTAATTATAAAAGGGAAACAAAGTTGTCTACCTTCCTTGTCACATCATTAAACTCAATTGTATGTCCTCACACTTCAGGTTTGTGATATTGCACCTGCAGCCTGAGCAGAGCAGTGTGTTGTTGTTTTTAAATTCTGAATTCTGAGCCTCTGAGAACATGAGATGACATTGAACACAGTGGAGACTGCGGCACAATCAACCCCTCACACTGTAAGCTGTTCCGGCTTAATTGGCTCTGGAGAGGGTTTTTTTTTATTTTTCGATTTGTCCAGAAAGATGGAGCAACTTGGTGGCTGAGTGTCGCAGGAAGTCTTGAGGGAAAATGTCAGAGGCTAAAAAAAAAAAAACCTCCGTCTGACCTCCGTCGTTGTGTGTCTGAGATGTTTTAATGAGGTAAAACTAGCGTTAGAGAGTTTAATATCACTGCAGCAAAGATATAAAAATATATCAATAAGGCTGATGGCATGTCTTCACCAGAGTAACCTTTTTTCATATCACTAAGGATTTTAATTAACCCTTTAACACCTAAGCCTCAAAATGTCCGTCTGGGTTTCTTTTCTTATTTTTTTTTTTTACTTATTTTAAGCATAAAAGAGCCAGAAAATGTCCTGTGAGTAAGTGTTTTTGTCCATTTTTTTCCAGGATAACTTTCAATATCTGGCAGTCATTTACAATTTACTGCATGTTGAAATAGTGTGTTAACAATAAAGTTTTATTGAGAAAAAACTGCTTTATTGAGCAGTGTTGGTTCTTTTGCATTCTGTTAAAAGCACTTTGCGATGTTTGTGGGTCGTTTATGACATATTTTTGTCTTATTTCAAAGAGGAACAAATGCTAATATTGTGCACCTTTTTGATTGTGTGCACTTCATGCACCTGTGATGACAAAGACACGTTTACGTTTTTATTTTAACTAGTTACAAATAATACTGTGTACTTCTTTTATGCACTTTGAGATGTGGGAAGGACAGGTATGATCAAAATAATTTTATTGTTAGTTTTAATTTTTTTATGTACGTTTTACATTTGTCATCACCTGCTGTTTACTAGCTGCAGAAAATGTCTGGCCCAGCGACATAACTGCGGCCCGACTGAGTTTGTAATTGAATAGTCCTGATGTCTTTTTTTCCGAGCCCTGAAAATGTAATTGAGAAAGCTGTTTATTTGTGTGGAAACACAGTTGTTAGGAGCAAAAGAGGCTCCTTCACAAACCCTTCTTCTAAATTAAGTTTCAGCCATAGCGGTTTAGCTTTCTTGCAAAAATGTCCTTGCATAAAACTGTCTCTTTCAGAGGACAGTAGTGAAAGCAGCTTGTTGTTGCAGTTTGTTTTGTATTTCCAGAGACAAAGCAATCTCCAAACTTTATTTTATGTTAGTTTGAGTTTTTTTTGTAATATTTTCAAAAGAAAGTAATAATAAAATAAAATGTGGACATTGTGTAGTCGTTGGACCTCCATCTGATTAACGGTCATTTCTGGCACATCATACAAAGGTCAACTGAACAGAACATTATAACTAAGACAAGTGTATCCCACTCATCTTCTTGGCCACCCTCAAACATAATCATTACCATTGGTTCGCGTCAGTTAAATCAGCAGTGTAGTAAGATCAAATATTAATGTCACGGAGATTAAACGTGTGTCTCTGTAAAAGACGGATATCTCTGTGAATGAATGATCCTGTCTGATCTTGTGGCCGCAGGACAAAGAATGGAGATGAAAACGTTTATGAGCCCGCTGCCATTATCATCACCGCGTCATTCACCGTGGAGCTGAGAGGACGTCGGCAGCCACTTATTCAAGACATGGCTTCATTTCGAGGCTTTCTGAGTAAAACTCATTCCATTCCATACAAATGAAGGTGTGAAGGTCAGAGCCACCGGCAGCAGCTCACCTCTTTTTCCTTCATTTGACTTATTTCAGACATTCAAAGGTAGTTTTCAATCAAATACAGTTAAATGACCATCGAGAACCCAATATTCAACATTCAACACAACTTCAAAAACTCAATTTGGATGCTTCTTCTTTCAGCGTCTCTCTTTCCAAGAGTGCTTTGTTGGACAGCTCATACTCGTTTTCAAATGAGCCTGACCAGATTCTTATTATTCAAATTAATCTAATAATAAACAAAGAATAATGACGTGGTTACCAGATTGATTAATAAAGAACACCACAAAAACAAACCATGGTACAACACAAAGCAGCAAATTACTCAAAGTTCCTAGAATAGGGAAGTGAAGTTCTCAGAAGACTTGTCTGCCTGTCTATCCTGTTATTTTCATTTGTACATTTCAGTTTCACATTAATATCGTGTTTCCTTGTGCTAGTTGTTCGTTTGTGGAATTTATGTAAGCATCTATGAATAAATAAGAGGGCCTGAAATGAGTTGCTTTCAAAGACCAGCACCTGCCACTGCTACACATAGATATACACACGGTCTATGATGATACTTTCATATATCAACATGAAAGAAGAGGTGATGAAAAACCAGGAGGAGTTACCTCCTGAAGGGACTTGCAAATAAATGTGGAAATAATAAAGATGGACACACAGACACACCATGAAGTTAATGAGGTTCAGCGAGGACTTTTCCAGCAGAGAAAAACAAAGTGTAAATCAGCTGCGGAGGCTTCTCCTGCTGTGTTCATGTCACGTCATTAACAGACTCTGCACGAAAGCCCCTTACCCTAAACTTATCACAACTAAGGCCAACACAATTCTACCTTAAACAGCCCTTTTAAGGTGAGACAGAGTGTAAGGCGCAGCCAAATCGTCTTCACTCTCACAAAATGTCCTCACTCCTCCTGTGGTTTATAACTTTGTTGGTCCTCACAAACATGTATGTACAAGTGTACACACACACACACACACACACACACACACACACAGATGTGATAATGTAGAAATATATCCTGAAGAAACAGAAAAAGGAAATCCCTGCAGCTTTTAGCAGGCTGAGGATTTACTCTGCTGTGAGCTGCTGAACCGACAATTACACATGAGAAAATCAGCACCGTCACTCACTTCAGTGACAGTAAATTGTCACTTCTCTTTCTTGTGTTTGAGTTGGAAACAACCCGGTCACACATCACCCCGTGACATTCGTCTCTTGTGCACTGTCCATTGCCTCCTCAGAGCTCTCAAGTGAGTCACACGCATTTCAATAAGTTCACACGCCACACACATGACATTTCTCACGCCGAGAAGTGATAAAACTCACTGCACATAAATTAGTCATCCATGAACGGATAAAATGAATGGACTTAAATTGGCAACCTGAAAATAATATTTCTCGTCTGAGCACTCGTGACGCAAACGCACACGAACAAAAAGCTGTGAATGTGTGCACAGGTTTCAGACGAGATGCAAAAATAAGCTATTTATTTGGTTTAGTGGAATTTGTCCTCTATTACATATTATCTTTAAACACTAACCCGACTACCTACCTACCCGTCCCCTACTCTCACTGCAGAATACAATATCATCTGCAAACAGTCCACGGAGACCTCTATAAATCTCAGAAATCGCAGCAAATCATTATGCAAACAAGTAAAGAAAGACAGAAACACAACATAATGGTAAATAATAAAGCTCTTTCCTGTCGACTCAGACAGGAAGTCCTATTTTCAACTGTGTGAAGCTTTTTCAGCACACTTTTAATTATGTGGCGGTAAATACGCACATCTGATAATATATTGGAGTTTTTTAATTTGGAAAAGGACACTCACAGCAAGACTCCCGCCAGACTCAATAAAAATGGTTGGGGACATTCAAAGGTGCACTGTCTAATGGACCTGTTGCTAATAACAGATATCATTTAAACAATTCCTGCAACAATCTTTACACTGACCAAGGCCACTCGCCTCTTTCATTCCTCGCCTTTGAGGCCATGAATGCCGGACTACGAAAGGTTGCCTAGGTAACACATGCACGGCCCTTGACATGAAAGTCAGGTGAAGCAAGGAAAGTAGCTGCCGGTCCAACTTAATGCAAATGTCTCCCTTTGCCCCCGTCCTCACCTCTTTTGACAGTCCGTACTCTTGTGGCGAGTGATTTTCAGGGGTTGAAATCTCCCACATTTGAACCTTTATATAATAAAAAATCAGCATTCATTTCAGCTGGTCAGTTTAAAAGGTTTTCATCATCAACACTGCTGTTTTTTTAAAAAAAGCTAATGTGAGCATGACATATTTAACTGATAACTGAGACCACCCTCTCCACCATAAGCTTGTTTTACCATCTAAATGAATCAGCCAGTCAGTTTCAGCCAGTAAGTGAGTGTTGATTTAATTATCAACAAAAACAAAGTCACTTTTTTGAAAACTGGAAGTCCACTCTGTCATCTATCTGTATTTGTAGGAGCCGAATCAATCAATACACAAAGACAAGCCTACATGATTATAAAAATGATTTGTTGCACTGCTGAAGGAGACAAGAAACCCTCATTTAAACCAAGTTTCCGAGTGTAGCTTAACATCTTGACGTTACTTCTGTTCAAAACAGCCAGCAAAGTTTCCTTTCCCCATTAAAATTCAATTTAAATGTTGCCTTAAAACTTTAATGAGCTAATTTAGAGCATCATTATATGATGAGTGAAGCAAATGAGGAGGTGAGGAAAATGGTGATGGTCCATATGTCAGCTGGCTTTAGTTCTATCCCACAAACCTGCCTCAACATCTGTCTCTGACTCCTGCCTAACAGGAGGGAATGAGCAAAATCAGAAGAAACCTATTAGATACACATACAGATTCTGCTATTCAAAGCCAAAAATAACAAGAGAAAATATAAAAGGAAACTGCATTATTATGTGCTTATAACGTAAATAAAGACACCAAAAATCTCTGAGCAATGCTGATTTTAAACAGTGATTATCTAATGGAGATTTAAAGCCACTCAAGAATGTGCTGGGAATAATGAGGCTAAAGGTATAATATACTATTTGTTTTACAAGGTGTGCCTGAAACAAGGAGAGTAAACTAAGAGAGTAGACTAATTCATGATCATGATTTCTAATAATTTATATTGCTTAATTACTCACCGGAAATATGTCAACTACGGCACCTGTGACGCAAAACATTCTTACCATAAATGCAAGGTAAAATCATTCTGAAAATAATGAGTTTGAGAATTTAAGTATTATTGCAACTGTATTAAAATTCTAGGATGGTCCTTTAGTGGTAAACTAGGTGTCAGATTAAGGTCACATTACACTTTCCTTCACGTGGAAAAGAAAATGAACATTACTCTGACACGGTTTCTGCCTTTCGTCATGTTCAGAGTCGTTTCCTTGTGTTTGAAGCCGGTGAGTATCACAGACATTTTACTCATTACCCTTTGTCTGTCGCCGCTCATTCCCCTGCTGCTGCTGGATGAGCATCAGGACAGCATGAGACATGTCTGTGCTCTCACAGTGGAATGGTGTGATGAAATCCACAGCAAGTGCTCATCACCACCACTCAGTTAGGACCCGTGCAATTCATCCCTGTCCTATTAAACACATAAAGAAACTAGATGCAGATGGACCACAATGATTGCTTTTGATTCAGATGTTCTTGAAATGGTGATTGATCTACTGCCCTGGTTCTCAAACTGTGGTATGTGTACCACCACAGATATACTGTTCTACTGTATATACGAGGGCATGTGATGGGAGCAGAGCTGAGAAAAGTCCGTAGCTATATTTGCTTGGCTTTGCTTTGCTTGCCGTTCCAGAAAGTGGAAACATGCCATTTGAATTCAAAATATACAGCCTAGACGCACATCAGACCACCTGAAGTAATACATATTTGGTCCAGCAGAGGGTGCCAAAAGGCGACGTGTTTGAAGCATTTCTTTTTTCTTCCTCTATCATTTTGTTATTTGTTCATTACTGACATGTTTATTTTGGTCTAGGATTGAGAGTCACGCCCACTTATTGCCCCACACCTGCGTATGCAGAGTGGATGGGGACATTATCTATTTAACACCATCATTGATCCAGAGTGTAGTTCCTCATCTCCTCACCATGTTCGATTAGCTCCTGCTAACAGACGGCAATGTTTTCTATTTGTTAGAGGAAAGATGATCTCCAAACCACAGGCGAGTCATTTTGCTCCGCTAACTTGTTTTCAAGAGAGGAAAGGTGAAGAAATCCCCGCCAATGAAATATTCATCCACTTCCCATTCTGCGTCTAGAGCGGGAAGATGCTGCTTCCAGGAAAAAAAATGAAAAGAAGCATAGCAGATATCAGGAAAATATGGCAATGATTCAACCAAAATAAGATGCAAAATATGACCTTGAATGAGCAAAAGTGAAACGTAAATAAGAAAACTATGAGAAACGGGAGATGAGACAAAGTGTGTCTTGTGCGAGAGCGAAAAAGAGATTAAGGGATAAAGAAGTGGCGAAGGAGAGATGGAGAATGAGGAGCTGAGAGAAAGGCAAGTAAGGAAAGCAGATTATCTTCTGGAGGCTTCCACACATCTTAAGAAGCAAAAGATGGAACTTTTCTCCCCAAATTGAGTTATCTGACAGAGCACTAGTGAATACTAATCTGCAGCGTATACACACACACCAAGGCTGAGTTTAGAAGAGGAAATAAAAATCGGACTTTATTGAAAGGTTCTTTTGTCGACACACAAAGGTAAAATCATCACGGGCTGCTTTGTGCTTTTTCTCACTTTTCTTGACAGTGGACTGAAGCTCTTAGTTTTCAGTTTGTGTTTCAGCTGCTGATGAATTGTGGCAGATTTCCATAGATTCAGCATTCATTCACTCAACCATTGTTGGAATAATGAGGACAAACCCAAACTTCAGGTTTAAGCTGAATTGTAAAATGATTTATAAAAGACTAACACTGGCAATAATAACTGAGTTCCATGTTATGTGAATACAAACATGTGAGTTTGATATTACCGTTTCAAACTTAGTTTACTTAAGTTAAGTTAAGTTATTTGGTCGCCCTTTCTCTTTATGCTGCTACATGGAGTCTTTAATGCTGCAGCGGTATTGTGTTTAAATATTTTATTACTAGACAGTCACACTGTTCTAAGGTACAGTGTGTAATATTCTGCGTGTTGCAGCGGAATATTCCTCACACTTCAGTTCCAAGTGTGGAGCCTTCAGTTAGTATCAAAAGTGTGTTCCTTGTGGCAGAACTGACCCAACTCATGATATTCTGGGGTAATGAAAATCAAAGATTCACACAGTCAGGTGATTGTGAACTTAGGAAAAGTAAAATATAATTATTTTATGATCAAAAAAAAAAAAAGCAGCTACACACTGGGCTTTAAAGCTAAAGCAACTTTCCACTTTATTTAATTAGACACATTTCACTGCAATCCCTGTTGCAGTTTTGTTCAATGTTTGTGTTCTTTTCTGAAAGTTGTGAAACCAACGACATGTCCACTGTAATTCCATCATTGCTAAGTGGGACTTTACGTTTGCAGGTTTTTTAAACGTCTCACAGATGCTCCTGCTGTGATTGTCATGAACCGCTCCGCCTCGAGACGACAACAACAGATGACACCCGAAACACAAACAAACAAAAAGCATCTCTCAGGGACAACACAACAACAACAACACCTACACACAGGTTTTAAAGATGAATGTATCCTCAAAGCTGCTGAGCTGAATTCAGGCGGGAGTTCACACAGACGTCCGTCTACTGTCGGCAGGAAGTTTTAAAATGAAAGGGATATTCATTCTGATTTTCTATTTGTCCAAAGGCCATTTTTTATTCGCTATAAGACACGTTTTGTCAAAGCCAACATGTGGTTATTACGGTAATTTCACTCACACTGTTGCAGGAAGCCGGCGAATCAGCATCTTTGTCACCAGAGAGAAGAAATTTGGAAAAAAGCCTGTACATAGTTTCCATTTTTTGGCCTGTTTTTAGACACTGAGACAGACTCAAACAAATGTTATTTTAAATATGTTTTATACTGTTCAAATTTTAAATTGAACACGCAAAATCTGCTGTCCGTGTACAACTACAGTGTTTTTTCTCAATAAAACATTTTTGCTTTTCCTTATTTCAAATTGTTAATACACTATTTTAACATGCAGTATTTTATAAATGACTGCCAGATATTGAACGTTATTCTGGAAAAACGGACAAAAGCACTTAACTCACAGGACATTTTCTGGCCCTTTTATGGTTAAAATAAACAAGAAAGGCTTCGGTGTTAAAGGGTTAATGTAATCGAAACATCTCTGAATTTGGTAATTAACTAAATGATCAGTGATTGGCAATAAATCAATGCATCTCGCTGGATTAGCCTGCAGCGTCTGCAGCAGCATCTGAGAGGATTCATACCATCACATGTCACTGCTGTTGATATAAATACTATACATTTACAGTCTGCTAATGAAGGCACTTCCATGTGCAACACTGTGTGTGTGTGTGTGTGTGTGTTTAAAGCAACAGCAGACATGAAAGCTCTCTGATGCCACAGAGGAGCCACAGCTGCTCTCTGCACAGCATCTTGTTATTAATCTAAAGCTTTTAAACACTGTAGTCGTGGCCATTCTTCATGATTACTGCTGCCGCTGCCATTTACACACAGATTACGGCGGTGTCACAGACCCAGCTAAATATATACATGTAGACGTTAGAGTAGTAAGGGGCCTATATTCGTAAAAGCCGCATACAAATATGCCCTTTATGACACAACGTTGAGAGAATTCTTAGAACTCTTTTCTTTAAATGTTGTGCTCACATATAAGACTAGATAGATCCTATTAAATTCTATTTTTAGAGCATCTCATCTTTCAGAGAGCTGCTGGTATGCAGAACTCAAAAGATTAAAAAGCATTATTCATCTATTTAAGATAACTTTGCAAACCAACTATTCAACAAAGCTGAATTTTATCTACTTTCCATGGTTACTGACCTAAAACGTTTGACAACGTTTGACCGATACTAGAGCTGAAACGATTAATCGATGAATCGATTATTAATCGATTACTAAATTAACTATTTTGATAATCGATCAATCGGTTTGAAGCTTTTTTCATGATTAAAACAAGATTTCTGATTGTTTAAGCTTCTTAAATATGAATATTTTCTCCATGTCTTTGCTCTGGATAACAAATTAATCATTAAAAGTCAATCATTTTGGTTTGTGGACAAAACAAGACATTTGAGAACATCATCATTTCCAGGTTTGACGAACACCGATCAACATTTTTTATGGTTTTCTGATATTTTATGGACCAAACGATTTGTCGATTAAAATAGTCGACAGATTAATCGATTATGAAAATAATCGTTAGTTGCAACTCTAACCGATACATTTAAAATAGCATCAGAAGACACAGCACAACAAAAACATCAAACCTCAAGAGGAACTATTGTGCCTCACAAATGTGACAATTCAGAATTTGAAGACACTTGAGCAAGCACAGGTTGCCGCTCTTACCAGGGACCACATGGAATTCTGCGAGTTCTAACAATCACTCGAGTGCCACAGCATACGTCACTGTTTTAATACTGGAAACTGCAGTCGTTACAAACTGCCGAGGCATGCGCTGATCGTTTCACCGTCACAAAAGGATTGAAGGAGTAAAAACAGTGCTTATAATATGGTTGCACCCACAAGACTGTTTCCATTTGACATCAGGTATGACAAACTTCACTGATCCTTGATGCTTGAAGATGAAAACAGTGGAACTCCTTCAGATGAATTGCAACACATTTTCTGATTACTAAAACATCTTTTAACTGACTGACAGCCCCTGTTTTTTTTTTTTTTAGTAGATTTTCTTTTGATCAGTGATTCAATGAGAAAGTACTTGATTTGTCCTCAAACACAATGAAACTACCACACACACCTGATCCTTTACAAGCACAAACGCTGATGAATTGCTCTTATAGCCTGATTCGTATTGGAGCTCCTCTGGGTGCCGTATCATTTCAATCAGGGTCTGATTAGGTCACAGTGACCATGTGGAGAAAAATAGGCGTCAACCTCTTCATGTAATTTCATAAAGCGTCACTGGCACAACGTCTTGTGCACTCATCAATGAGCAGTGAACAGGAAGTAACCTCAGGGGTCTGAACTCTCATTTCCTTATTTGAACTTCTGATAGGAGAACTACACAAGGTTTCTTACCCAGTTCTCTGGAGATCTGGACGAAGGCCTCCACGCCGCTTTCGCCATAGTTTCCTTCGGAGGCTAGCGTGGAAACATAGTTCCAGCCCATCGCCGTCACAATGTCCAGCATGGCCTGAGCCTGGTAGGAGTCTGGAGGGACCACGCGGGAGAAGAAGTCATAGCGGGTGTTGTCGCTAAGCTCTGGGGCTGTCGATGCGTAGCTGATCTGAGGAATCTGTGGAGACATGGAAAAGGCAATGGTTTGAATAATAGAAAGTATGGTAGACCAGTCATACAGCGTTTCCAGTCTCTTTCTCATTCAGGTCAATTAATAGTGATATTCTAATATATTACATCTGTTTGATGATTTCAGATTTGGAAACACAGATCAATATTTTCCACCAATCTGTGGAAATTTACTGTTCAAACACTGCTGCTAGTGACTGTTCTACTACACCTACCAAGCATAAAGGTCCCCTTGGGGGAATGATTGCAACTTCATCACCAGCAACATCTTTCTACACCATGAAGAATCTTAAAAAAACAACCAAATAAGAGTCAAAAAGACGTGTCAAAAATCTGTCAAGAACAAGTGTGTCTGTCTGTCCTCAGAGAGGACTATTTACTAGTCTTTGTTCTTAGTGGTAATTCCAGTATAGTCTGTTTATTATAGCTTATTTTGTTTACCTTATAGTTGTGTTTTTGATAGTATTGCTTTGCTTCAAATGTTTAGTTTTGTATAAGTTTATCTTTATTGCAATGTCTGGGTTAGACACACTAGTGGGCACTTGCGGACACTTTACCAGAGCAGAAGAGACAATAGATGTTTGTTTGCTTTATTTGACAAAATAAACCATCAAAACCTCAATAACCCAGCATGGACATTCAGTTTTCTTTTGCCCGAGTACATTACCTGCCCAGGGTGGGATAGTAGTCGTTTGATTTAGTTAAGTTTATTACGATGAACATCATTTTTGTTGACGGCCACTACAACAATCCCAAAACGTGACTATTTGGGGAAAAGCTGCTGATGAACCTCAATAATGATCTATTTTCCAGCGATTCTGCCTGTTGCAGCTATAAATCAGTGAGTAACATACCTATATACCGTTTGTTTCATTTGTGTCTTTCCAAAGTCTATAAACAAGAGACCAAAAAGTAGAAAATTGTGTTTACAGTGTTGTATGTCGGTGTGTCCCACAGTATATTTGTTGTGATCCAGATAAAACCTTAAATCCTGACCTTCGCCTGCTTCCTGTTGTTCTGTCTCTTGTCAGAGTCGAGTTAGCGAGCTCTGCTGTGTGAATTAAGAAGGCGGATCAGGACATAGATCCTGCAGCAGAAGGGCCGACAGGCCCAGCAAGGATGGATAATGGTCCTTTATAGAAGGATTGAAGGGCTGATTGATTTGACTTCAGTCGGAGGCTGAGGTGTTGGGCTGCGTGCCGCCGGATGCCTCATCAGGATTCACAGAGGAGGAGGAGGAGGGAGGAAGACGGATGACCAAGGGCCTGACAGCAATACAAATGTCACTTGGGCCGACTCGCTCAGTGACAAGAAGCAAATTAAAGGCCTATACTGTAAATACAAACCTGTCTGAGAGCTGACACTATCAGAGCACTGCAGGTTTAACACATCAGAGACGAGCTGAACATCCTTTTATTTTTTTTTTCCCCCACCAGAGCCAAGCACATACAACAACTAGGCATCTGACACTTTTTAGACTTTCTAAACTTTAAATGTTTCCTCACCTATTTGACTGGAGAATGAAGTTAGCTGAAGTTAATGTTCTCCATTTGTTGTGAAAAAAAAGTATGACACACTTGGCCGTGAAAACATCGCACCATAGAAGTATTCAGAATTTCTGTTTCTGTTTCTAACTTCAGGAAAGTGTGCGAATGACACAGTGCAGTATATACAGAGGCGATAAGAAATATAGAATGTCTTATATCCTTTCTCAGCACAACCTATAGGTAATATCATGAAACATTTTCTTCTTCTATTTTCACTACATAAACACACCTGAGGCAAAAAAATGACTCCAAGTGTTTAAAATCAGAATTTGTGAAATTTGGAAAAACGTCACAGTTCAAAGTTCACTTGGCTCGTTTTCATGAACAAAAAGAAAAGAAGACTTCTGCTCAATTATTGCACTACTAAAAAATGACTCGACAACATATAAGACGATCTGTGCCGCCTGAGCACTAAGGGTTAACACCAAAGTGGAATCGTGTGAGGCTCGCCGACCTGCCCCAAATTTCCAGGAAGTGTTTATTCATGAAAAATTTAATTCAGAGATAGAAATCCTGCTTCAGGATCCACAATTTTGGGCAGCATCAGCAGTGGAACAAATACTGTGACAGACAGTTTACGACTCTGGAGTAGCTGTTCGTAATGTTGACAATGTCAATGAAGTAAAGAGGTGAAGACGGTAAATACGTGTCCATCACTGATGCAGACAAGGTTGTATCATAAAAGTGTGACAAGTGTGATAAAAAAAAGTTTTGATGTGACCAGGGAGACTGATCACATCAGAAATCACCAAAAACATCATGGGGGTGGGTGTGCACACACAGACACACACACACAGGCGCGCACACACGCACACGCACACACACACTACAGTTAAGGCTGAAATAACAGCAGCTGCAAAAAAAATAAGATGAGGACCCACCATTAGCATTAATGATGCATTGTGGGCTGAATAAACAGCAGCATCACTTATTGATGCTCAGTCAGCTGCCGCTCCATTAAAAACACATCAGCTAGTCGTATTTACACGCCCGCTTCTGTATTTAAAAGGACAATACTGTTGGGTTTTTTTTGCCCGACCTAATGTGAATTGTGAATTGTGGCACTGCTGATATTTTTCCAAAGTTGTTGTGTTGTCTGATGTGTACACCAAAGATGTGACCCTCTGTTGAGTTGAGCGTCAAGTATAAATACACACATTCTCATAAAATGACTGGTCTAATGCTGCAACGTGGTGCGTTTTTTATGGGATTCATGTTACGATGACATCTTGGACGGTTTTAATGCTGCAATGCATTTGTTTGCTCAGGTGTGTTTATATAGTTGGTGAAAATGAAAAAAAAAAATATAATTTCATCAGATTGCCTGCAGGTTGTGCTGTAAAAAATGGTATGAGACACTCTATATTGCACATATACAGGATGCTTACAGCCTCTGTATATTCATTTTAACATAGTAATGAAAAATTCTCTGTGTTCTAAGAGTTAATGCAATAAAGAAAAACCACTGTGAGCCTCTTTTCTTACTTAAGTGAGGCTTTTGTTAAATGGCTAAACTCGGTTTTTCCTTGTGTCCCTGCTGGCAGCCTTATTTTTAGAGACAGCAAGCTTCTGCGTCTCTTGTTTCTTGAGGCAGGGGGTGCGCACTAGACTATGTGTCTAAGACTCTGGTTTCTGGGCTTTATTTTTTTTTGGTGAGAAACTTTTGATCAAAACACAACAGTAGTGATAATAATCACATCGACGACTGAAATGGTTTCTGAAATGAGACGTTTTCTGAAGTCACACAGTCAAACAATATTCCCAGTTGTTTTTAAATAAATGGAAAAGAAAAAGAAATCTAGCTCGTGCCCTGATGGTGGCTTCTGAGGGAGTCCCTGTTGTGACTGGAGGACTGTCATTTTTATTAGCAGCCTAACTGGAAATCCTGCTGATCTGCTCCTGGCACACACATATCTCAAGGCTTACAATGGTGCAATCACCCGCACAAACAAAGGAAACACAGATGTAGTGAAGGTAATTTGGTGGTTCATTATTTTTTTTTTACTGCCGCTGCTCCACAAAGGGCTGTTATTTCTTTTTTTAAAGAGTAGCTGTTCTGAACATTAAATCCAATATCTATCATAAACATACAGTCTGTTGAAAGGTTTTTAACTTTCATCATGGTTGAAAACTGAAACATGAAAGCATAATGATCCCAAATAAGGCATCAGAATAAATGCAGAATTACTGCACTGGTTCTAACCACAGGAAGTGTATTTATCTAAATGTTACAACTACTTTTATTTATGTTTAAAAGACGATGAGAAACGTAATGAATAAATAGCTATGTATAATATTACATAACATAACAGTCTCTCTCTCTCGCCCTCTCTTTTGTGGTACAAATAATGTCCTTTTTATGGTGTAGTGGATAGAGTAGTGGACTGTAACCTATTTCACATATTGGACAACATTTTTCATCAGTGTGGTGTGACGTAGTCTGGACACAGAAACATCTGAGGCCTCAAAATGGCAGAAAAATGAATCCGTCAACCCTTAACCAAGCGTATCGCAGACAATGCATTCGCGCAAGTGCACTTTGAATTACCGTAATTATGTGACGGTTTGCGACATCGGAAACATTTGGACGGTTTGTGAAAGCTGAGAAGTTGCACGAGAAAAGCCAAACTGTGGCTATTGCGGTAATTTCACTCGCACTATTTGCGGGAAACGGGCGAATCAGCGTCTTTGTCACCAGAAAGGGAAAAAGTGGGAAAAACACCTGTACTAACGGCTCTACTCGCCTCGCCACAGTTTAAGTAGAGTTTCCACTAGCATAGTACCTGGTACTATTTTTACTACCTGCTCCAGCGAGGTTCCAAAAGCATGCTGACTAGGTACTATGTGATGACTGGTCAGACTGCCTAACTGATCAGAACTGATAGATCAGTTAAAACTACTTACTTACTTACTTACTTACTTACTTAACAATCCTAAAAACGTGGGTTAATCTCCAACAACTACAGGAGTCTGGTGTAAAGTCACTAGTTTGTGTGTGTGTGTGTGTCGCATATAAAATCGCAGTTTCTCTCAGCCGTGCAGTGATGACTCCGCCCACGTTAAGTAGGTACTTTTTTGTAGTGGAGATGCAACCTAATCTTGCCGTGCCGAGGCGAGTAGAGCTGGTGGAAATACGCCAATAGTTTCCACTTTTTGGACATTGAGACAAAAACTCAACATTTCTTATTTTAAATATGTTTTATACTGTTAAAATTTCAAGTTTAACATGCTAAATCTTGGGGTTCATGTACAACTACAGCGTTTTTTCTAAATACAATGCTTTGTTTTTCTTCATTTTCAGTTGTTAATACACTATTTTAATATGCAGTAAATTGTAAATAACTGCCAGAAATTGAAAGTTATTCTGGAAAAATGGGCAAAGCAATTACTCACAGGACATGTTTTGGTCCGTTTTATGGTTAAAATAAAAAAAAAGTCCAGATGGACATTTTGAGGCTAGGTGTTAAAGGGCTTATAGCTTTTTCTTTTGTGAAAACCAAAATCTGAATGTATTGTAAACCATTTTTTGTTGGTCCAATGTGTGGTTCAGGACTAAGTTACACCTATTTACAATTTACAAGTACAGCAGTTATGTGAAAACGTCGTAGTGGTTAGCACTCTCGCCTTGCAGCGAGAAGACCCGGGTTCGAGGCCCGGTTGGAACAAGGGCCTTTTTGCATGGAGTTTGCATGTTCTCCCCATGTGTGCGTGGGTTCTCCGGCTTCCTCCCACAGTCCAAAAACATGCAATGTGGGGATTAGGTAAATTGGACACTCTAAATTGACCGTAGGAGTGAGTGTGAGAGTGAATGGTTGTTTGTCTCTATCTGTGTGTGTGGCCCTGCGATGGACTGGTGAACTGTCCAGGGTGTACCCCGCCTATTGCCTATCGATTGGCACAGCACCCCCCGCGACCCTCTGGTGGAGGATAAAGCGGTTAGATGATGACTGACTGACTGACTGACTATAAAATGGTGACGAGCCGATGATTTAAAACATCTGAGTAGACAGCACGGACCTCCTACCTCAAAGACTGTCCTGTCAATCCGTCTGTCACTGACCTGTCAGTCAGTCTGCTCTGATGATGACTGACATGAACCAACAGAAACTATAGAACTAGAAAAACCGTTCAGAGAATGCAAAACTCAGCCCCACCATCCATAACCTACTGTACACCCCCACTTTGATTTCATCAATATCTATGCTGTTCACAGACTAACAGACAAGGCAGAAACGTTACGATATAAAGACAGCGGACAAGCTTTGCTTTATAGCCAGCTTTGTTTATATAGGACAGAAACAGCTTGGGAAAAACAAAAACAGGGACGCGTTTGCTGTGTGTGTGCGTGTGTGAGCGTGTGGACATCTTTACATCTGAGGACAGGACACGCTCACTGTTTTCTGCCAACCTGGGGTGTTTCAAGTGACTGATGTTCATCGTCCTGTGACAGCCTCAAGCTTTCCGCGCGGCTGAACGACGAAAGACGGAATCCATCTAAGTGACAGCAGCCGTCCATCATCCTTCACGCTGCACTCTGATTATCTTATTTAAAGTAAAGGCTCTATTTGCCGTCATCAGTCTCTTTCCCTGGACAACAAACAGCGTCGGCCTTGGGGCAAAGTCCCACGTGAGTCCCGCTGTTGCTGCTCCGTTTCCTCTAATCTGTGTCTCTCGCATCAAACTGCATTCAGGGTGGAATTGGAATGACTTGCTGCTCTGGTAAAAAAGCCCTGAATAGAAATAAACCTCAACCCTCGAGGTGGTTTCCTGTTTAAATTAAATGCACAAATTAAACTGAAGGAGTCATTTATTCATTTGTGCTTTAAATTTGCCCTTTATCTTTCAAAAATGACGTTCCTCTTTGGGGAGGTATACACACACATCTTTTGCATCTTCAAAGTAATATTGATTATGTTAAGAAAAAAAAACCTATTACTTTAGGAATTAAAAGCTTCTTATGAAATACAAACATCAGTCAGCACTGCCTCTGTATATTCCCATAATTTGTCTAAGCAGAGGAGGATCTTATTGACCCTGATTTAACGAGTCCCACCTGTTTTAGTGCGAGTTAGTTCAATTGATTTTAATTTTGATGAGAAGAGTCACAAAATTAAGAATGTTCTTAACAGTAAAACACATTTGTCTGCTTTGCAAAAAGGCCTCTAAAAGAAATCCACTGATAAACGGTTACAAAGGCGAGGGAAGCGAGGCTCCATTATTTATTTATGGAACATTAGAATTAAAATCAACAGTAAGCTGCTCCATCTGTATGAAATTACAAGAACAGCTTCATGTAAACTAGGGGTGGGGAAAAAACATTGACTCTTCAATGCGCCACGATTAAGACGAGGACGATTCTGAATCGACGTGTGACAAAGGCTAATGTCACATGTGAATGTGAGGCACACGGGTGCTAATGTTGCTGAGCTGTTAAAAGCATGATTCCGTTCACATTTCCAGTTTACTTTTTATTTAGTTTAATAAATGATAAAGGAAATGATTAAACTCTTGTTTCTCATTACAAGTGCACTGTTGTTAAAACAGAGATGGAAGCTTGGCCCCTGAATCATAATCAAATCGTGAGGCACCTTTCAATGCAAACCAACTGGTGAAGACAACGGCCCTTCAACACCTGAGCACAAACGGTAAAACAGTCTAAAAGCACAATCAGATCCTCAAGAGTCTAATGTGAGAGTCATCATGAGAGAAGAACACGTGGCTCGACATTAACCTGGGTTTACCCGACTTCAAACGCTCACAGTCTTTTGAAGCTCACGAGGGAAAAAGGTGAGATGAAGTTCAACATGTGTTTAGAAAGAAATCAGAACGTGTGTTTCCTTTACAAGTTCCTCTGGAGAAACTCAGGAGTGAAACGAGGGTCCTCACAGCCTCAGGTCGCTCTCAACTATATGTATATCAGATGTCTTTGAAACGCAGCTGTGTCTGCAGCAAACAGATCATACACACACACTGGAAAGGGAACGACACCCACAGTTCACCAGCACAACCCTGAAAAGAATAAGTCATGAAAACAGTCACGTTCCTCATGTGAATACTGCAATGTTTTAATAGTTCTAAGGTCTGTCGTTTTAGATTTCTGATTTAATTCAGTCAGTGGTGGTAGCAGAATTAGCAGAATTAGGCCAATTCTGATTTTTTTTTCTCAGAATTCTTACTTTAAAAGTCAAAATTGTGAGATTAAAGTCTTTTCTAAGTCAGAATTCTGACTTTCTTTCCTTCTTTCAATTATTATTATGGCCGTAATACTCTTCTGTAGCTACAGTACGTGCATTTCCTATTTATGAAAATGCATATAAATATGTTAGGATAAGAAGCACACTTCATGCATACTAGGTTATAAGCAGGTCTCAATACAAATACAGTATATGTCCATACTTTGTTCAGGAGACAAACTGCGACTAATTGTTTTCCAACAAAATGAAAGAACAAAGAATTAAGGTCATTTAGAAATCAACAACTCAGTTTCCTCTGACAGTACTTTTTTGGGAGAAAAGTTATATTTGGACAGGTTTTATTTCTCTAGCTCTGTTTGTTGCTGGTTTGGGTTTATAGACCTTGGCACCAAAAGGCACTTTTATCGAAGGCTTTAGGGATGGGATGATTCCATCTTCACGGGGAAAACATCAGACGTATTTTTATAATAAAATGTCCTTGGTATGTACTTTTGTGTTTCTTTTTATTTCATTTTTGTATTTTTTTTTCCACAGTATTATTATTATCATTAATATTTTGTTTGTTTTGGAAAAAAATCTATTAAATAAAATTCTCAAAATCAATGAAGGAAAAAAGGAATATGCTGAAGCTCAAGGATTATTTTGGCCTAACCTGCACAATGAACTGAATAAATGTTAAAAAAAAAATACAATAACACTTAATTCACATTTTCTTAATTTAAATAACCCTCAACTATTTTAGCTTTTACGGTTTTTCTGAAACACAACAGAGAGCTACACAATTTGAACTAATCTCTGAGCTCATTAACATCTCTTTAACATTTGTTCTCACTTTACAATATTCAAATATAAATGTATAATTTCCTTCCCTTAATTTAAATTTACTTATAAAACAGACTGGAAGGCTTCTGTTCACAAGTCTAAATAACGTTTAATGAGAGAAGACGTATTTGTAGGTTCCAGGCGCCAATATCATGCACTAATGTCACTCAGACTGATTTTATTAACCAAGTGGGAAATATTCCAGAGAACGAATATGTGCCATGGCAATGTTGATACGGAATATATGAGTAAAATGTTTTTTTGAAGCTGTGTTTGGATACTCACACTCAGGGAAAAATGTGTTGGTTAAATATTAAATAAATGTCATCAACAGAGTCGTTATTGACTTGAAACAGAACTGACACCACAAACCACCTTTCACACAGGAGTAGCGTTTACTTCACTGGGGAAAACTTTGCATCTGAACATTGCAAAGTCAGCTTTCATGTTTTCCTCCATGAACTTGGAAAAACAAAATAGGTCTTCGCTGCACTTTTCATCCCGGAACATCAGCTGATGAGGTTGTTAATCACAATTAGGGGACGACTCCGTATTTCTTTTTTCTTTTTTTTCCCATAGCCGCATCATTTCATCAAATGTTAACAATATGGAGATGTCAGCAGAATAATTTAGACAAACTTCCCCAACATTAAACTGACAAATCAGCTGTAATGAAAACATATTTCCAGCATCATGTTTGCTGTCACTGCTGCTCTCCCACTGATTAAAATGCATTTCCTTTGAGCCGACTCTCAAAGTCTGAAGTATGAGTATCAGAACAAATGTCCCGGTATCGTTTCCACCCCAAAATAACATACTGGGCCTGACTCGGATTTTGCTCAGGGCTACATTTTTCATCGGAGAAACCGAAACCAGACAGTCTCCAAAAATAGATGGATTCACCAGACCTTCTGCTGATGTGCTGAGCTCTGTCCAATATGAAACTGAGGACACTGATGTGTCCCCTCTGTTTCACAGCTAGCTGATCCCGGTCTCAAATGTTGTCAGCATTGAGGTGCTAGAGCCGACACCAAGAATGGATTTTAATTCACCAAATGTCCCGACGGCTGAGCTAAGACAGATGGGTCTGACATCGGGAGACATGGACCGATCGTCAATGCCTTATGACCTCTTTGTCCAAGTAATTCAATGTCTAACCCAGAGAGTCAGCATCCAGGGAAACATGGTGAGGCCTGACACCAAGCTGTCCCACTTAGTACCCAGGCAGCCTGTAAAGAGTACTAAGTGGATACTAAGTGGGTACGAGCTGGAAGTGGGCAAATTATTCAGGTCCCATGTGGTTTCAGTAACATGGGCCCCACGTTGGAAGCCCATGTGGGCAAACACGGGGGGGGAGCCACCATGGAAGGCACAGACAAACCCGTTTGGGGCTCATATCGTCTGGCCGAGTAGAACCCTTATGGGATCCACATTTCCATGCAAGTCTAGTGTTCAGTTCCTCATGTTATGATTGGACAGCGCTTTGCCTGAGGGGATGATGTGAAGTGTTAAAACTTCAGTGAGGAACTTTTATCCCCATGTGGACTTCTGAATAATTATCAAAACACTGCAACATCATGATGTACCACTTCTCTCCCCCTGCCTCCTCAGTTTCTCACACATACACAGAGAGAGTGAAAGGGAGACAGAGAGAGAGAGAGAGAGAGAGAGAGCTCTTTGCCATCTGTTGTTCAAGACACTACATTTTTGTTTCCTCTATACTTCAATCTGTCTTCTCACATAACGTCGCTTGTCCAAGCAGCATCCAGGAAACGTGGAGCTGCAGTTGGTTTGGGGTGTTTTGCTTTGGGTTCAACGAGTGTTGCATGCACTTTCAATATCATATGATCATATCTACAAGAAGCTACAGTCGTAGCAGTGGGGTCAGTTTCTTTACTGTACTTTTCATGGCCGGTTCCTGGTGTTTTCAACCAAAGTCCGACCGAAGTCCATTTAGCTTTGCTACCACTATGCAGCTGTTGTGCTTCCCTGTTGTCAGTTGTTGGCTCAATCGGCATTATGTGAACTCATTTAACTATTCACGCCAGCCCTTCTTAATCAAACCCTAGTTCGTTTGCTCGGAAAGTCCTCTTTGTTTGGGGACGTGTGAATGCACAAGCGGAACTCTGTTGCACCTGAAAATGTAGGTCTCGGTTAGCTTCAAGTGAACCAAATGCAGGAAGCGGAGTACAACGCAGGGCATTGTGGGTAAACACAACCAAAACCTACGCGCATGTAGAACAATAGCCGGGAGAGCGTATAATTTGTAGTATGTTCATATAAAAAAAAAAAAACCAAGACCGATAGGATTTGATGCAGCTCCATGTTTTGCTCGTATGTGGCAGAAACAGAAGTTGTCCTGCATGAACCAACAGATGACTGAGTTTTCTTGTCTCTGCTTCAGTAGTTCTTGATGCAGCACCGCCTCAGGTGAGGAGGGGAATATGCTACTCAAAAGGTTTGGTTCTTTTCACTAAAGCGCAGAATAAAAGCAAACAGCTGAATGTTGCATCCCCCAATCGTACCGAGTCTACTATTAGGACTATTAGGTGTGAAAATGACCTTAGGTACTGAGCTAAACTATTAGGCACTTCCTTTCGCACATTTCTGAACTGCGTTGAAGGTCTTTAGACTGTTCAGAACAGTACTCCCTCCGAAGTACAGCCTGCCGGTAATTACTGGAAGAAAGAAGAAGAGTTACTTCTAAAAAATGACTAAAATGACCATCATTTATCAAGGATTCCCGGCAGGTAAGCTGGGTCGTTCAGATGTGATGCCATGGCTGGAGATGTCAGCATATGAGAATGATCATCTCTCAGCACTCGCACGGAAACATCCATCAAACCATATGCAGACGCTCACGGCTTTTTCACACTCAAACGAATTGTGTGTGTAAATCTGAATTAGCCTAAGTGACATGCAGTTGGTTTTTCAGTTCACCTTGACATTAGCCAGGAAAGTTAACAGCATTAATCTTCTTTTTCTCTCACTCATTAGTTCCAGCTTTCCTGTCAAATTTGATTTATGACAATGAGAAGCATCTCTCTACAGAAATTAGATTTCCAAACATGAATCCAAATTCAGGATTTGTAGCAAAATCATTTTCAACCTTGTGAGATAGAGGAGTGTATTGACACTGTGGGAAACTCCAAACTGTGCTTTCTCCAGTTTTTCAGATGTTGAACTAATAATTTGAACTCTGGAAGAGACACGCCTCCTTGTGTTGATTTTCATTTTCTGCTGCCTTATCATTTGCCACCATGTTCACAATGTGGTCCTGAACAAAGCAGTATAATGTATTCATGTATATAACTTTGCGGCGCGTAATCCATCATTTCAACGACAGAGTCGTGTCACAAAGCATTCTGCTGTTTAACACTCATCCTGTTTTGACACACTAATTCATTCAAATCCTCTCTACTTCGCAGCTGCAGCATGTCGAGTCACTGTCAGTAAAATCCAACCCTTTGTGGACAGATGTATTAAATCAAATGCAAGGAGTGTCATCGGGGATATTCTACAGCGTTAGGTTCTACTGTTGTGAAACGTCTGACAAAATGACTTAATGCCGTTTATTCAATATTTTTGTTCTTAGTGAGCGAGTACACTTCGATTAGTAGTCACTAAAAGTCCAATTTAAGACAATAATTCGGTTTTTTTAAAGTAAACTTGGCGGGTGACTTACTCAGGGCATCAGTATGAGCGGTGCAAAGATTTGCCCCCACCCCCTCACATACAGTACATACACAAATAAAAGGCAGACATTGAATGGCACTGCACTAGCATTAACAAATTCATTAAATCCATTCATTGTCGAAATGAAGAAAAAGTAGCACAGGCATGGATACAATTAGCTAACTGACAGGAACAAGCAGGATAATATATATAATGTAAAGCGCCAGCTGGAGGATGGTGTGTGATTAAATGGAGACAACTGAATTTAACAATTATCAAGGAGGAGGAGTGTAAATCAGGCTTTAGAGGAAGGACTCAGCCAAACATCCCCATCAGTCAATTTTCACTTTGTTGTCTCCCAGGACAAAAACAAAACAAAATATTGGCATCTGCCTACTTGTTATTTCAAACAGAGGAATGGACTCAGAACTTCACATTAGGACTGCAACTATTAATAATTACACTGTCGTTTATCCTCTCAATTGAGTCTCTGCCATGAAATGTCACAAAATGTTGAAAAATATTGATACAATGTTTCCCAAACTCTGAAATGAGGATGCTCTCAAATGTCTTGTTTCAAAAATGCCAGTTCTGATGATTTCTTTGTTCTATGGAGCAAAGAAACCACAACGTATTCACATTTCAGAAGCTGAAAAATCAGAGAGGTTGTTTTAGTCATTAAAATACTCGTTAATTTCATAATCTATTAATAATCAATTATTCAAGGAATCAATTAACCGTTGCAGCCATACAGTGCATCCTTACTTCTTTTCAATACCTTCAGCAGTTTTGTTCACCTTTCTCTCCTTTAGAAACCTACACCAGCTCGGAGCACGTGGCTCGGTTCAGCTAATTACTGTCCATTCTTTAAATAAAAATAGGCTCCAACCGGTGGCAGAATGAATTGCTGGGTTACAGGAGTGACTGCTGAGGCAAGAACAGAGGCTCATTATGTGTGGGTGAGTGCTGGACTGGAGCCGTTAAAGACAAGGGAAGAAGAAGAAAATTAGCACTTTTAAAGAGAAACAATGGGATGTTAAGTGTGGCTGTTTAGCAAGAAAAGAGGCATTACAAAACGATTTTTAGTTGAACATGTATTTTACATTTCAGACCGCACAAGTGCTGTGGAATGGCACCATGGTCGCCCCCACTGATTTCCACAAAAGATAATTTTTACAGAAGCTTAAGCAAAGCTTTTCGGCACACTTTTCAAACTTTGAATTTGGAAATTCATCTCAAAAACTTTAGGGTTTTGTCATCTGTATGACATTTTGGTGTTGGAGCATTAAATGGGGTGGTGACACGCTGCAAATTCAAGGACATAGAATTGCTGACATGCTGTGAGAGAATCTCCTCTTCCCAGGGTTTCTATTCAATAAAAGGTAGTAGTAACACACACACACACATATATATACATATATATTATATATATATATATACATACATACATACATATATACATACACATACATATATATACACATATATATATGTGTATATATATATATATATACACACATATATATGTGTGTATAGATATATATATGTGTGCTTATATATATATATATATATATATATATATATATATATATGACAGTTGAAAAGGATAGGAACACCAACTTGTTCAAACCAGTCCACGGTGTATTTCCATTCCAAGAACGAATAATGGACAGACAAAAAAGTCACAGACAGATGAGGAGGAAAATGAGACGGATTATTCTTTATTATTCATTATTCTTTTTTGGAATGGAAATACCCCATGGACTGGTTTGAACAGCTTGATTTTCCCATCCTTTCAACTGGCAAGACGTCCTACATTTCAGAGTTCTGTCGGCCAGTGTTTTTTTGCTCCAGCCATGTTTTCACCCTTTTCCAGCAGCAACAAAACGGAAATACGTCACGTTTATGTGTGTCAGACAGTTTTTAGATTGGCATGTTTACATATTTCAACTCCGATCAGGCTTTTATTCCAATTACTTGTGTCCATGGAAACATAGGTATTGAAAGTTTGCGGATACTACTTTTCATTCACATTCACAACGTGCCCTGAGATGTTTGCACATTATTGTCTATCCATTTTTTATATACAGTTGATGGTTGTTTGTTGAAAAGTCTCCCTTAGTTTTCCCTTTCACTGATTAGCCTGATGCAGTTTGTCAGGTACTGAACACAGCTAGTGAACACACTTTGTTCGCAGTCCATCTCTCACACATTTAACACCCTGCACCTCAGTTAGATGAGCCTCCATCTTCCTGCAGCCAACAGGGAGCTGGAGACTTGGTCTTCAGGGAAGCAGTTTAACAGTATGTATGAGATTTTTGTTTTTTGGCCAGCTTGCTGGTATTCTGCATTTTGGGTTTCTTCTCCACACAAAAAAGCCTCCACTTTTCTGTTATGAGGGAGGCATTTGAGGCCAAACAACAAGTGATGCTGTACCTGCACGTCAGCCGTATGGAAACAGACAGACAGGTCGAGAGATGAGGATGCAGGAGGGAAAAGGGTCGGCCCCGTTTACTGTGGTGATCAACAAAAGTTGTCAGTTTGGCCTTTGAAGCCAAAAACAATTCCACTGTAAGATCTTTAGAGACGCTGCGTGACCGTGCACCAGCTGACAAACTGAAGAGGATGGAGTTTTACACATCAAAGCTGCAGATTCCAGCCAGATTTCACCGCTCACAGAAGACATTGTATGCGTTGATCTACTATCTAGGAGAGCAAACCAGCCATCCCATTGCTAGGCTGTGTTTACAGTAAGGTGCGTTTTGGAATGATAAAGCCCTGGGTCAGGCAAAGCTTCGACCTTTACTTGGTAGGCAGGGTGTGTGCGCTATGATCAATGGCCACGTCAGCAAGATGCAAAGCGTGACGTCGTACCGTTGCGACGACAACGAACAACGACATCCAACACGACACAGCAGAGAACAACACAACAATGGAGGACATCCAGCAGCTCATTTTTTTCTAGGTCGGTTTGTGGCTGGCGTCAACACGTCAAGCTATGTATGACAACAGACTGTGGGCGTTGAAGAAACACCGGTCTAACTTCACCCCGGACCATACCATTTTACCCTGGTACCAAAAAGGGAGGGGTTGGGGTCGGTTGTTTTGGTATTATTCCTAATGGAAACACACAAAAATACGGACTGAACCATTTCACTCAGTGGACACACGTCAACCTGAAGGGGACTTCTTTCTACAGCTTTTAATGTTCCTTCTTTCTTTCATGATTAGCAAGCACTTGATTTCCTCTGTCAGACTATGCAACCTCACACTGGACAGGTTTTAAAACATGTGTATGAGTAAAACTCGGCACACAGTTTCACAAATCTTACACAACGAAGAGAACAAAGCTGAATTGGAACACTTTACAAGAGGAAGCTGCCAAATGGCTGTAAAGGTTTTAGTGACTCATGAAATGTGTTCATAGGCACAAATGCACTGCTGAGAAAATGGCATTTTAATGCACACAAGCAGAATAATTGTAATACTTCATAAGAGTTCCTTATGAAGTAAATTTCTCTCATCTTTGTCACATCTTTGATGCTGTATTTTTTTCTTCTCACTCTTCTTCTCTCTCATGAACTCCAGGTGCATTCCGTTGTAATCCTATCCTGGTTTCTGATTGGCTGGAGACATCGCAGACTTGACACACACACACACACGCACAGACATGTGATGGACATCTAGATTCTGAAAGCATCTGCTTTTATAAACACATTTCTGTAAACTATGGAGGAGGATTTCAAAAACAGACAAATGAGGAGCGACTGCTGAATAAATATCAGTTGCCATTTTTATTCTACTAGTGTAATTCTGAAAAGAAGTAACTTGCAGCGCGAGCTGTTGGTATGTTCAGCGTCTCTGTGTGACAGTGACAGTGTGATGACAGGCAGCAGGTTGTCAGCTGATCTGCAGTCAGACTGGAGGCTTGTCTCATAGAGGGTGGGGGATGAGGGAGGGAGAGGGAGGGATGGAGAGGGAGGGAGGAAGGCTTAGTAGTGCAATTAGCAGTGGGAAGCTGTCAGGACCAGTGAGCATCTGTGTTGAGGGAATGCTGTAGAGGATGATGGGACAGAGAACACATCTGATGTGTGATGGACAGTAAGTCCTGGTCAGTGAGACATTTCTAAAAAAAAAACATCACAATATTCTCCTGCAGCTAGCAGCAGAAAATGAATTGAAGATCAATTTACTATCAGACATTTTGAAGGGGGCCACACGGTGGTGTAGTGGTTAGCACTCTCGCCTTGCAGCGAGAAGACCCGGGTTCGTACCCCGGTTGGAACAAGGGCCTTTCTGCATGGAGTTTGCATGTTCTCCCCGTGTGTGCGTGGGTTCTCTCCGGGTTCTCCGGCTTCCTCCCACAGTCCAAAAACATGCAATGTGGGGAATAGGTGAACTGGACACTCTAAATTGACCATAGGAGTGAGTGTGTGAGTGAATGGTTGTTTGTCTCTAGTTGTGTGTGTGGCCCTGCGATGGACTGGCGAACTGTCCAGGGTGTACCCCGCCTATCGCCCGATGTAGCTGAGATTGGCACAGCACCCCCCGCGACCCTCTGGTGGAGGATAAAGCGGTTAGATGATGACTGACTGACATTTTGAAGGCTCAGTGTCATGAAGTGATGACTCTCTCTGAATATCAAAGGTCCAGTGGGTTTTCCGTTACGGCAGAATGAGCCTTTCATATTTACATCATGAGACAGGTTAGTTTTACAGAGGCTACCATTTTGGACCATTATGTTTCTACAATAGCCCACAATGGACAAACTGAACATCTTTTGAGACCTCAGTTTGAGAAATTTGAGAAAAAACTGTGTAACAAGGGATCATGTTTCTGTGAGATGCGATACTCAGTTAGGAGCAGATTCCTGCTGAGCTCAAGCTCAGCGTGATAAGGAAAGAGTGGATGAGTTAAGAAGACTTGGAAATCATTCAGAAACAGTGCTCGCTTTCTCATTTTCAGCCGGAAACGAAGAAACATCGATCATTCTGAACAGATTTTAGCTCTTTAGGAGGCCGAGGACACACAGCATTAAATCACTTTCACTTCAGTGGGTCAACAAAGTCATAGTACATGCAAAATACTGTAGTTTTCAGGGCTGGACTCTAACACTCAACCCTGCTCTCTACTACCTCAATTAATTTCTATCATCACTAAGCTTATTATTTTCTGGTATTAATTAATTACACCTTTGTCAGTTTGATGTCAGAAGCTGCTGAGAAACAATTTTTGCAATTTTATGATGGACAAATTCCCATCACAGGAGATGAAGTCGAGCACTAAATCATCACAGCCACGGAGCTCAACGTACTCCTGATTATACTAATCATTTGCCAGTTTGTTCCAGCTGTTTGAGTAATAACACATAATATAAAATGGGCTGAATAGATCATTTAAGCAGAACTGTTATCTAATGTCTGATTTTGCTTTTCATAAAGCACAAGTCAGTGGTGGTCGGTTTTCGGGAGCAGAAGTGTCGACAGACGCCTGCCAGCAAGCATTACTTCCTGGGGCAAACTGGAGAGCACAGTCCTCCTACAGCTTAACCCCAAAACGTCATGGCAACACTCAACTGCTGCAGAGAGACATGAACCGACGATATGAGGAGCCAGTTGATAATGATCTAGCAGAACAATGCTGGTGAAGACACGATGCGACATCAGGATCCCGAGGCTCAGAAAGAAGCGTCTCGACGCGTTTGACCCAGCATCATGTGACCATCGGCAGCCGGAATCGTCATGCAGGATGTGTGTGAGTGACACCTCAGACCAGTGCACACATACAGCAAAGTGACTGGTGGTCAATTCAAGTTTCAGAACCAAATTCAGCCTGGATTAATTTTGCGAGTAAATGCACCGTACGGTTACAGAAAGACCGTGGATACTAATTTATCTTCCACATGTGATTTCAGGATCTTTTACATGGGGTTACAGTTTTTATATGATCTTACGTATCCAAACAATTCTACAGAAAGAACAGTATTAAAGGGGCAAAATGTATAATATGCAGCTAGCGTTTGAAACAGAAACTGCAATCCACATTCAAAATGTTTAACAGAATTGTCTGCCTCATCCCCGGGGACTCAAGGTTGCCAGGTAGTGTGGATGGATCTGCACATTTGTACCCTTCCACACATCCATCTTCTACAGCTTTATCCTCCACATGAGGGTTGTATGTTTTGTGTCTGTGTATCAGTGTCAGTGACCCATAGAGAAGAGAGGGGATTTCATGACTGTCAGTTTCTCACAAAACACGCTGTCCATGGTTCTGAAACAATACCATGGGCAGTCACTTGTACTGGGGAAGATAATTGTGTTGTTTTCACATATTTTTCCATGGATTTTTAATTTAAATTTTTATAGAAGTTAAAACACAGGGGACACGCCCCCTCGTCGAGATGGGTGTGGTCTATCCATCTATGCTACGCTTTGGACAACATACCCAGGAACATTCAGAGGAACAGCAATCCAGGCAACAGATGCATCAGAAGATATGAAAGTCCTTCAAACAGCTGACAAATGATTTCAAACCATCTTTGAGACTAAACATGTGCGTGAATTTTAGCTGTTTCCTTACTCTAGTGTTTATACTATCTTGTTTTATTTTGTTTCTTTTTCCCCTCGCCCTCAAAAGGCCCTGCCTTTTACCAGGCCAAGAACGCATTGATAATAAACACCAAAACATTCTGAGATGTGTATTTGCTGCATGATGTTTTAATATCCTGATGGTGTTTGGATCAACATGTTCCACAAGTTTCTGACACATTATAGACATAATGAGTATTCAGAGCAACTCAAGCTTGACTAATCAAGGTCCTGCCCTGTCACACAGCAACAACTGGCACTGATTGCAGAATAAAAGGCTCCTCTCACAATAGTTTGCGCCGCTGACACGTTGAGATGTGAAGGCTGAGCAGGGAACCGGAAGAGACGAGTGTGGGAGTGTGGAGGAAACACAAACTAAGAGTGAAGTGTGTACAGAGGAAGAAGAATAGGAAGAAGAAGAAGGCTCCGCCACTTATGTGGGAGCCTCCTGACGTGACAGCTCCTCTTCTTCCTCCGACAGATTCATTCAGGCAAAAAAAAATGTATCTGCAGCCAAATAAATGTCAGGTTACCATCTGCACGTCAGCGTCTCTTCACGCTGTGAGTCACCAAGTCGTACATCACAGATGCGTTTGGCCACATGTCGGAGCAGACAGGCAGGACAAGAGCAAAGCCCTCAGATGACCTGAATAATGAACCAGCAAAACCACCACAGCCACTGCTGCCCAAGAACCTCTGAGCAAAGGTTTTCCCTACAACAAACCAGCAGAAATCCAACATTAAAATGAGATGAAAATGCAGTGGTTTTTATCCTGATATTTGGAGTTTACTTGTAGGTTTTCTTCTAATGTTTTGTGCGTCCATATTTATTCTATGCATTCAGAGGTTTTTTTGCTCGTCTAATATTGAGTCATATTCAAATTTCCAGTGTGAAAAGCATCAGAATCTGGCGGATGATCACTGTTGGGTGTGACAGTGGTGCCACAGTCAAGAGTTTTTTTTCTTATTTGCCATTCTTCCACTTGTCATTGTATTTTGCACTTCAGGGGCCACTGTACCGGGGCTTTATTTGCTTCAACTGTAGATGATCATAATGTTTTACAATCTGAGTGGGTTATTAAAAAGTTGTCAGTTTATTAGTAGTGACTATCACACATGGAGGACAATGGCTTTGGACAGCCTAATTAGGTTGTTAAAATCAGTCATGCTAATGAATTACCACAACAATGAGTAAATTGTCTTTGATTATATTCCATTATCCAACCTCTTTCCATCTTTTTTTGAAGAATAACAACAACAAAGCGCTCTGGTAATCTGGATAGTATCCGCTGATTGACGCTTCAAATTAGCAATAATATGTAGAGGATCAACGGTTTCACCCCCAGATTAATTCAGGACTTTATCGTGTTATTAAACTTCTCATTAGACAGAAACACTGATTTAATGAGATGTATATGGTCGGACAATATGAAAGGCTGAATACAGAACTGAAGTGGATACAGTCTCTTGCATCTACTACAGCGAAACACCCCCAACCATTCCTGATAAAAGCCAATAAAAATAAAGATGAAGCAAACGGAAGCATTTACTAGTAGTTAGTGACGCCGCAGTGTGGACGTTTGTCCACCTGTTGTAATAATACTGTCTTTACTGATTGCACTGGACATTTATCATGAAAAGAATATTCGGACTTCCAGGTTATTCGAGTAAGGTCTTAAACAAATGTCATGACTTTTGAAACAAATAAGATCGAGTCACAAAAAAAGAAAGAAGACTGTGACAATTCTCACATCATTTGAGACCAATATTATGTCATTATTATGGATTAAGAATAAATTAAGAAATGAAGTGATACTTTCACAGCAGTTTGTGTGTATATCTGTAAACTACAGCTATGCTCTCAACTGGATTACATTTGTAACGGTGTGTAAAATGACAGCACTGCACGTAAAACCCAAACACGGAACAAGCAAACTTCTGAACAACTTTTAACAACTTTCCTTTAGTCCAGCAGATGATGCATTCGCTCCCCCACACAAACCATCTGCTGCTGTGCTCCTGTGTTGTGTCAGCAGTGAGCGCACACTGTGTAATATTAGCAGCTAACACTTATACAAAAGGGTGAAAAACACTCTCAGCGTCCACATGTCCCGACACTGTGCGAGGTAAATCATTTGCACAGATATTTAAAGCCTCCCAGAATGTGCTGACTGCGTTTCTCCACTCCTTTTCACCACCTTTATCTTTTGATTTGTCGCAATTATCTCGATAAAAGTAAAGTGTAAACGTGTGCTCATGAGTTAAACCAATTGCAGGGGGAGGTGGAGTCGACAGGGCATCAACCACTCACGAGTGCCATGACGTAGAAGAGGGTGGAAATACACTTGACTGTACCATTCAGATACATGTAAGAAACCAAATTTCAAGCTGAACCTTCCCTTTAAATCCACGCGCAACATTCTCGTCGCGTCTGTTACGTCACTGGTTACAAAGCACATTTCTCACACATCTGCTGAGAAGGCTGCAAGTAACTTTTGGTGAAAGAAAAAAAAACAGCTGGATCTGAAAACTCTGAATAAGCATTTCAATATTTACATATAATGAAATACTGGAATCATAAAAGTAAGAGTGGAAATAGTGAGCGGCCTGGATTATGTTGCTGGATTAAATGCAGTTGGATTTGTGTTTTCTGTAAGAATCCTGATGCTGAAGCAGGCGAAGGAAACCTCTGCATCAGCACACACCTACTACCTCACCCAGAGGCAACTCCACCTAATTTTAGTTTAGTGATGATGTGGGACTGTCCTCATTAAGCTGGTGCGTCTCATACACGCACATGAATCATACAGCTCATTTCTAATTCAGGGCAGCTGAATTTGGTCTGTGAGCTGTGCACACATCAAATCAGAAGAGGTAACAGCTGGGATATATAATATATTATAATATAATTCATCACTGGACCTATGACCAAAAGCTCAGTTCATGTCTTAAAAACGTGTTACTTGCACCTTTCACCAGAGTAAACGGTTTCTTTTTCAGATGTTGAGCGGGAACAGCAACTGTTCTCTGCTCTTATTACCGCGATACTGTGCCACACATTTTGCTGCAAGCAAAAGCCTCTTGCAGCCGAGTCTGGGGTTTGCGTGCACACTTGAATTTACTTATGTGGCACTCATCCATAGACTCTCTCCATATTGTGCAGCATGTTTCTTGTGTAGGAGGAAAAAGAGGCTTGTGATGTTTCGAGTCTGTTGTTGACCAGTCTGCAGCACAATTTGCCAAGTACATATTTCTGCTGTGCCTCACACTTTTTATACCAAATAAGCAGGTAAGAGCTCCCGGTTATATGTAGGTTGTTCAGATTTACTGCATTCCATCTCCTCCATATTATCTCATAAAGAGTGTGACTTTTGTCTTTAATTGTGCAGCTCTATTCATGCTGTACACTGTGTTGAAGCTGTCAAATCAGTAAGAAATTGATATTTTTGTGGATGTGCTAAAATAGATCCTGTGTGGTTCTTCCCAGAACCACAAAATGATTACATTTAAATTGTTTCCTTCAGTTCAGTGTGGTTCACACCACCGTCCTCCTAAAGGTAAAGTGACATCAGACACATCTGTAAACTCAAACGGGGTATAAAGATTATCTGGTCATTGATGGCGTATTGCTTTAATACCATGTGTTCACAGGCAAACTTTGCATTGTCCACTCCCAATCACTGGTCTCCCACATTTTTTTAAATCAAGTCAGATTTGAAAATCCTCTAGTGTGTTTCTTGTGTGTTTCAACATGTTTCTTGTGTAGGATGCAAAAGAGGCTTTGCAGACTTTACATTGTCCACTCCAGATCACATGTGATCACATGTGTCACTCACACATACACACGTGTACAATACATCATCAATCACCATTTGTTAGGATGTCAATAAAAAAAAAGGTTTTACTATGTTTTGTATAAACACTAAAGCTGCTCTTTAACATAAACAAATATGTTACATTCACACAATGCCGATTACATCCTTTCTCAGAACGTTAGTGCTTGGATATCATATCAAAAATGTGGTGAGCACAAGAAGTGATTTGCCTGAGCTCAATTTCCCATGTTACACTTTCCCCCTTTATATTCTGTAGTTAGCTGTAGATGACTGGACGTGTTTGAGTTAAGATGAATGATGATTATGACCTGGATGACCGAGAACCTTCACAGACATTGTTCCTCTTCACAAACACCAAGGCAGAATAATACCAGAAATCAGATGTATGTTAATCAAAGTATTTATCGTGTGTATGTTTTCATCTATGCAAACATAAATGCATATGTAACATGTCTGTGAAGGGTCAGGCACTACTACAAACCACAGTACAGCAGCAAGCACACGATTTTAACCACACACAGTAAAGTCGCTCAACAGTGTTTTCTTACCTTGAACAGTCGCAGGATGTTGGCCACCATTATTGACACAGAGCTGGCCGACGCCCCAATGACACCCACCACTTTATCCGGTTTAGCAAAGATGGGTGGGTCACCATTTGCGCAGCGCACGTCAGAACCATCCCTCTCGATGAGCGCCTGGACAAAGGTGAGCGACTGCTCCAGAGCATAGGTGTCACGTGAACATGTGTCCAGAATCCGTGCCCCGAGAGTTATGTTGGGCAGCAGCTCCGGGTCCTTGTTGATGAGGTCGATGGCAAACAGCATTGCCTCAAGTCTGTGGATTCCCTTTTCTTTCTTCAGCTCACCACACGGCACACCCCTCTCACCACGAGCATGCACCGGAAACAAGCCGCCTAGGATTATGTCCCCATCCAGCCGGATAGAATGTGCGTACTCCTGCTGGGGCTGCTGGGAGTCCACCAGTACTACAGGCTTCTGCGAGGTGGAGCCTAACAACCAGCAGCTCTTAAGCATCAGCAGAAAGAGGAAGCAGTAGCTGGAGACAATCGGGGTCTTTGAACCCCTCACCATGTTGCTGTGAGTTGGGCAGCAGTGATATAATCACAGTCGACAGAGAGGAAGGCGGTGTATGCTGTGTGGCAGAAACGGGACAAGCCAGTCGATGGATTTCCCTCGTCTCGAGGGCTAGGTCACTCACAGCGGGCACCAACAAAACGCCAATCCCAGGGGTTTTCAGTGCTACAGGTACCTGTGTCCGACATACCCGTCTGAAGTAATAGATGTGGCAAAGCTTTAAAGTCTCAGCACCTCCAATTTCACATTCTTCCAGAAACCTGTTGGAGATCAAAACAGAAGATAAAGCTATGAATACGTGACCAATAATCAAGGCTTTTCTGAACCAGATATCCTCTGGGGTTAGATCTCAACTTTACAGCAGCGATACACAGCAATGCCAAACACCAGAGAGTTCAAAAAACACAACAAACTCTCTCAATATCTGCGACAGAAAGGTTAACTTCGGCACAGTCACCACCGATGATGCACCTGTTAATGTAAGGATTTAAATCATGTTGTTTACATGTCAATTTACAGTGTCCAATTTACCTAATCCCCAAATCTGCAGGTCTTTGGACTGTGGGAGGAAACCGGAGAACCCGGAGTTAACCCACACACACACACATGCAAACTCCATGCAGAAAGGCACTTGTTCTGACCAGGTTGCGGACCCGGGGTGCTAACCACTACACCAACCGTGTGGCCCGGTCTTGAGTCTGCTTTTAAGAATGTCAAACATTCTCTGCGATCATTCACAGTCTTCTCAAACAACACTCACACACAGATACCTTTTTACACACACGACCAAAAACAACAACAACAACAACAACAACAACAACAACAACAAAATGTCACTCATTATTTAAGTGATAACCGAGTTTTAAAATGTATCTCACATAGAAGATACCAGTAAAGTAAACACTTAAGTATTGCTGTGTGTGTTTCCATCAACTGCTGTGAAGTAAATATTGGTAGTTAGTTAATTGAGATAAACAGTAGGCGGCGCTGCTACAAGGTGCAATTTAATTTAAATAAAGAGCCCCAGTAGCTGAGGATAAATGTTGTGTTTTGTTGCCGCTTCCTTCTATTATTTAAGTGATATTTACTGTGTGCACGTGAAGGAATGTTGTGGTTTCCATATCCGTCCACACACTCCACCTCTCATGCGCCGTTTTTCCACTTAAGTGAAATGCGGAAGCACAAGGGACGTTTCAGTCGCATCATTTCCAAGTATCCCCTCATCTGCATTGTCCTTTTTTCGACTCTTCCATCTCCTTCAAGCGTGAAAACTTTAACGGGATATTTCAAGACTTTTCCCAGATTTTCTGTGTTTCCATTCAGGTGTTTTAAGCACATCTGGGTTAGAAATGTGCATAAAAGAGGCTGATTGACTGTGTCAATGATTGCGCTTCGTGCATGTTTTTATGCAAAAAAATCAGTCAGTTCAGTCTGATGATCCGAATGTAGCCTTTTATGAGGTGACATCGGCAGTGCGTGTTTTAAATGGAACCTTTTCACAGCAGACATACACACATGTGTTCCTAATGACATTTAATCAAGACTCCGGAGAAAAGAGGCATCAATAACAATATGTTGAGTTTACCTAAAGGTCTGCTGTGGAAAAGCTCTAATAGAACTAGATTTGAACTAAAATAAATCATTAAGGTAATACTTCAGTAAGAGGAGCAGGAACACTTAAATTAACATCAGATGGATATCAGTCTCAGTTTAGCTTAGCTTAATTTAAAAACACAAGGCTAGAGGAAGGAAACAGCAAAGTTCAACTTCAACTCAAGTAAAAACAGTTTGGTGGAATTATGACTGTTTTACCTGTTGCAAATGTCTCGGCTTATTGGGTTCATGGTTGATTTCTGAACTGACTTGTTATGTGTTCACTTACACAATCAGCTAAGATGGCTTCTTATGCTCTTCAAGCAGGAAGTGGAACAAACCAAGTGTCCTTGACTGGGTGGGGGTATGGACAGACTTTGTAGTGATACACAACCAGGATTTTCTCCAGAATTCGATCTAAAAGTGATTTAAATAATGGATAAAAATAAACCCCGTCATACTAGTTGGATGTACTGCCACCTGCCATTAAACAAGAAAGTAGAAGAAGAATGTTTGAAAGCCTCTTTTGACAGGGACATTTTGTACAGTTCCAAGTGTCCCATCAAACCCTTAAGCCCAAAATCCTTAAGGACTTTGAAGATGTCACCATTTAAGTGACCGAGACCTGAAAAAACTCTACTTTGTAATATTTGCAGTGCTGAGTTGTGTGTCTTGTTTAAGTCTTTCTGTGTGTGTGGGGGGGGTGTTAGATAGCCCCTCAATCCATCTGCTTGGAAATCCATGTGTTGAACACCAGGCGGCGAACCCAAGCATTTACAAGCATTCATTATTAGGGCCCTCACTTACACAGTGGCACGAGGACCTTTTGGAGAAATAATTATTTTGAAACGATCACATTTTTGACGTGCTAAATGTCGGAACTGAATAAAAAATTAGGGTAATACAAAAAAGTGGTGCAAAATGGCTCAATAGTGCCTCCAAAGGTGAAACCCGGTAGGACAAAGCCAAAACTAAGATGCACCAAATTTCACAAAACTTGGTGGAAACATGTCGCATGCCAAGACGAACAAAAATATAATAATAATTATATTATTATTATTATCATTATTATTATTATTGTTATTATTACATGAATAACCTGATACACCTAATAGACCAACAGTTATCTTAGTTTCCAAATCAGCACAAGACTTCATTCTATAAATCAGAAACACACAAGCTGAGATGAATCCAGCAGTCACACAGAACTGGCTGATTATTATTGATTGATTGATTGATTGATTGGGAGGTTGGTTGCACTGGCTGATTGCTTAAATGATGATTGGTTGGTTGATTTCATTAGTTGAGTTATAGGATGACGAGGTTATGTCATGACTGTGTATGGTAAGAGCTAAAAAAAGAACGAATAATAATAATGATAATAATAATAACAATATTTTTTTAAATAACATTACAGAAACTATTTTTCGTTTCATTGTCTATAAAATGCGTTGGAAAAATGTAGTTTGTTTTTTTGTTTCCAGCTGCACATGACGTGAAGTGTTCAGGTACCTTTCTTTCCACAGAAAGCAGGAACAGGTGTTTCCTCTGTCAGTGTCAGGTCAGACAGATGATTTCCAGCTGTTTGTTGCATCTAACGCGTTGCGCCAAATTCCTCTGCGCGGGGACTCGATCCCGCCCCGCATCACAATCCATACAAGAAAACATACAAACACATAAATAAGCAATTACTGGCAAAACTCTGTGTCTTCTTGTTGCTGCGGAGGAGCGGTGTTCTCAGATCCGGTTCAGCTGCCGCTTCAGCCCGTGACTGGGGCTCCACAGCCCGGGTCCCTCGACTCCCACAGCACAGACAGCGCTCAAATCACCGTGTCCGTCAGCAAGAGTTCATGTCAGTTTCGGCTGATTCCAGAGGACCGAAGTCACGTACTTTTTTTGAATAGCTTGTGGCAGGTTTAAGAGGTGCGCAGCGCATGCAGCGCGGCGCGGCACAGCGCGGCGCGGCGCGGCTGCCCTGCGTCAAAGGCAACGGCAGGTTGTCAGACTCATCACACCAGCCAAGTTTACGGGGGACTGGACTCTGATGGTCTCATGAAGTTACCCGGTCACTAGGGGTGGCCTCATGTCTGCACAGAGACACCACATGGTCCTGGTCCTGGTCCTGGTGGAGAGATAGACAAGTGCGTCCAGGCAGCAGACACAGACAACAGACCACAGAGAATGAACGTGTGCGCGGTTAGTGCAATAACACATGAAGTTCAGGAGCGTCATCATGCAGTCAGAGCAAGAGAGAGAGAGAGAGAGAGAGAGAGAGAGAGAAACGAGCTGCTGACTATTTAAACTGCAGAGGTAGAGGCTGGACTCCCCCAAGTGGACCAACACGGCAACTACAAGCCACTGGAACAAGTGCATCAAATACCTTCACACAGAGAAGACCCTAGAGTCTGGGGGGACCCTCACCAGGTCTCAAACCAGTAATGACCTGGGGGCCACAAAGTCCTACGATCAGTCGGGGTTAGGGTTAAATGATATTTATGATGATTGTTCACCTCATTTCTAAATAAAAGTGCTTGTTTGGCTATGGAATGATAAATAGTTGACAATATAAACATATTCATGGTGCAAAATGATTCTGTTAACTTGTAATTGATGTTTATTTTTAAACATGAATAACTTAAAGCCATACACACTTACAAACACAAATATTCCCTATACCCCCCCAAACACACACAGACAAAGATCAGTTTTTCAGTGGGTGTTAACACGGTCGCTGAGCAGAAACAGTGGATATAATGGTGCTTTAGCGACAGCGCTGCTGGAGAAATGTGTGCCCCTGAACACAGTGTACTTCTTAAAACAACTTGCAGTTTTTCCACTTTAAACAACCCAAAAATCTCAGTGTTAATACAAACTCTGCCACTGTAACAAAACTTATCCTTGTCATTGTTCACATTATGAAATATTGTTCCTTCTACCAAATGTGACTCTACTTTTTTCAAGAACAAGAACAAGAAATCTTGTAGTTTTGTATTTATAATATGTCCTCATGCTATTACTAGGTTTTATTAGTTATCTTCTTGTTTACAGATGAGAAACAATCTTTCTATCTGTAAACAGATGTTCTCTCAGAAAGACTAGTATATTTTTCCAGGCATCTTCCTGAGCATGGGAATGTGCCACCGTCTCTCCACCCCACAGAGTCATATCTGCACAGACAGAAGGCAACAGAAATAACAACTGTTAAAACTACAGAGTGTCTGTGTGTTAGTGTGTGAGCTTGAAAACCTACATATCTCATTTGTTTTGGGAACTCTGAAGACGCTGGCTCGGGTATGTGGTATGTACGGAGGTTCAATCACATGCCCGGTGTTAGGGTACGACAGGACAGTCAGCAGGTGGCTGTTTCCTGCTCGTTCCATCATCTTCTGCATCTGGAAAAACAAAGGATAACCTCATATTTTCATGTGCAAATTGTCTGCAAACTGAATAAAAACATTCTGATTAGAAGTAACAACTTCCCTGCATACGTGGATGTAAAAATAAAGCAATTTGATATGATATAATAGTGATTTATTCACATAGGAAGTCATCAGCTCAGTCAACTCACATCCATCGCAGACTCGTAGCTGGGCATGTTCTGATCATCCTCACCTACAACCAGCAACAGAGGACACTGCAGTCGCCCCATCTGCTCGGCGACAAACAGCAGCGACATTTAAGATTCATTCACCTGCTGCAGTCGTTTCTTTAAAACCTAAATCTTTTACAGAACTACAAAATGAACCGAGTAAGAATTAGACAGAAACACTCTGGTACCGCTGATACTCACGTCCAGCTTAGTTGATGGGTCCGCCGTGATGGGCAGCAGTAAGCCTCGCCAAATCATCTGTTCCTCCTCATTCAGGTAAACCTTGCTTCGCCTACTGATTGGACCAGAAAATAAAAAAAGACTTAATCTAATTCTAATTCAGACATAACCTAAACTTTTCAGTGGTATTTTGTTAAAATCGCCAAATAGCCATCCGTAAATTCATTTATCTGTGGATAAAAAGAAGAAATAAAAAAAGGGGTGTGCTAGGAGACTGGAAAAAGGTGCAATAGCAGACTAGTTTGGGCGGAAAGCTTGTTTGATATTGAGAAAGAAGAAAAACAAAAACACACAGGTCTTCATTGTCGGCTATCAAATCCATGCTCCATGCCACAATCATTTGCTGTGGGAATAACACACAACTCCTTATATGGACATCCTGGGGGTGTGTGTTGCAAGTCTTGTGACTTCAAGTTTTGAAGTCACATCTTCAGTCTTTACAAAATGCGGGGGGGTTTTTGTCTTCTTATGTGCTGTTGTGTCAAAGTTATGATTCATTTTATATCGCATTTTTTGGCAATGATATAAATCTGTTCCACCACAGAATCAGTTTTCGTCCTGAGGGTGGCAGAAGCGGCCGAAATCATTCAGGACACTGAACAAAGGATTTGAGTTGCTGAAGAGAAACCTACAAGTGAGCAAAAACTGGTCAACTTACTCGTACAAGTGATTCACCATGTCCTGTAAAGTTCCACCAACTGGCTGCACATGGGTAGCGTTAATACACACTGCACACCTGAGCTGGAATCACACACATTTATCCACAAATTGAATGATGTAATTATTCTGCACACTTCTGTCAATCTCTCAATCAGATTCATGAGATCATCATCTGGATTTGTTTCTAGTTAACAGGTGAGCCTTGTGAAGACTAAACTTATCACAACTCGGTGGTGTACAGAGGTGTACTATAGTGAAAAACCTTACTTGACTACTCTAATCCATGTTATGGTACAAACCTCTTAACTAAGTAAAGAAAAACAACAGCCTATCAGTAGTTTAAGACATGATGGTCAGCCAAACGAGAACATTTCAAAAACTTTGAACGTATCCTCAAACGTTATCAGTTCGGCTATGTTCGGCTTGATTCTTGTGTCGGACGTCTTGCTCATGCCTCTTTCTGTGTCGTCATCAATTTCGACATGTTAATCTCCTCAGCCTACAGTTACATGCACATATCTATTTATTATTACTGGTTTTACCTTTACAACTTCAGAATAACAAGCCATATTGAGGATTAAATTGCTGCCAAAGGAAGTTCCCAGCATGGCGATTCTGTCGCTGAGGACCGCAGGATGCTTCTGCAGGAATGTATAGGCCCTCTGCAACAGGAAGTCACACACACACACACACACGTACAAACTGTTACAGGTGAAACACAGAGAGCAGTTGTCATCTATGTGGGTACTCATAACTTGTAATTTCAGCCGTATCAAACCTTTCACACCTTTAGAAAACCTAACACATCGAGGCCTCTAAAGTTGTTTTTTTCATCTGAAATAAGTTTACACAAGGCGTTATACAGCAAGCCCCCTGAGGAACGTGAGTGATGAACTCATTATTGAACTTGGCATACATTTATCTCCTGACTGCAGCTTAATGAACATAATGCTGATGTCAGGCAGTTAACTTAGTCTTATGACTTGATTATCCTTCAGGTTGACTATGCAAAGCAATTCATGCAGTGCTAGCAGGATACAGGCACACAGGAAAAACTGAAACAGGAGGACGCAATAAAACGGTTGCCACAGAATCCTTGAAATAGAGCAGTGGTTCTCAAATGTTTTATACCAAGCACCACCTGAGAAAATATTGTGCTCTCAAAGTAACACCATAATCGCCAACGTTAGAATACAGTGGTGTAAATAAGCCAAGCAGCTGAGCAGCTACGGACTTTTCACAGGAGGCAGGTTTTTACCCCAATAAATGTACCACCAGAGGAAACTTGTGTACCACTGGTACTTCCTCAGTAAAGACCACTGTCTTCCTCAGTAAAGTAAAGACAGACTTGGGTTAATCCCAGGACCAAGAGACAAGACAAGACAAGTTAAAGCTCTGGTGCCCAACTTCTATTTCTCCTTGTGGACTTCTGCGTAATTATCAAAAACAGTCTTGCTAAAGCCAGGGACAACTTTCACAGTCGTTACCGGCTTTGAAAAGACTGAGTACACACTAACTGACTGGTTTCAACAGATGTTTTTTTATGAAGATTGAAGGCCTGGGGACTGATGACTGCGCCTGATCACAGACTACAACGACCAACTGTCAAACCAACTGTACATATCAACCTGACGTCTTCCTCTTCTGACTCTACTTCCTGTGTCCCACCTAATCTTTTTCATTGGCAGCATGTGTTTGCAGTTGGGTCAGTATTTAGTACACACTACCCGACTGCATCCAGAGTCGGTTTTACTTTAAAACACTATATTTTCAGAACTTTTCAGAAAGTTACTTGTATATCTCTCTTTTAACGAAAAGTTACTCCCGACTGCATCCACTGAACCTGGAGCCGAATGTTTCTTTTTGGCAGAGCACACATTTTTAATATCAGACAATCACATTTGTGAGAAGAAGAAAAAAACCTGTTAATAAATGATTAAATACGATTGTTAAGTCCTGCTGAACAAATTTGATTGTTGTATCCATCAATCAAGTAAATGCACACATCATTTCAGTAGGTTGATCAAGTTGCTCTGCACTGGCTTCTACAGGCAGCCATTAGCTACGATTTTTGTCCACAATGTTTTTTAAGGCAATAATATGCCAGAGATGTGCAGGTTTTTGTTAGTGTTTTTGGAAACAATCACATTTACCTCAAAGTACTCATTGTCCACCATCTTCCCAGTTTCCAAGGTGACTTTAGGTTTCAGGTAGTTGAGAGTCAAGGAAGCAAAGCCGTGGGATGCTAGCATCGCTGAACGGTACTCTACGAAGATTGTTCCAGCCCCCCACAGGTCCAAGACTCCAGGAAACCGCCCGGGCCCTCAAGAGATAAAAACAGCAGGTTTTAGTGAGCGTTGAGCAGCAGCAGTTGCCTATACAGTTCCTTTGGACAACATCAAAAACTCAAGTCCTACCTGGTGGAAGGAAGAGGACTGCATCAAATCCTTCCTCCGTGATCGGGATCCTGCGCACACCAGGCGTCATGTACCAACGCTCCACCACTGCACAGGCCAGCGGCACCTGGTTCATGAACCCTTCAGTCTGGTGACCCTGATACACTGAGATTGTGACCTCCATGGGAGTCTGGGTGTTCTTCTTTACAAAGCTGCATGGTAGCAGGAGAGTCAGCTCTGATATTGACAATATCGTGTGAAGTATATCATCTGAATAATTCTGGTCTGGTCTCGTACCTCTGTCCCGGTTTGCTGCCCTGAACTAGTCTGAGGCTCCACAACAGACCCATTGGTTCAATCCCAGAATATGTCCCACCCAGACTGATATCCTCTGCAACTGTAAAATAAAAAGTTAAATTCCATACTTTAGTAAAACATTATTTCCAAATGAATTGTCCTGAATTCTCCAGGTCTCAGTCTTGGAGTTACTAACCATTCACAGTCCCAGTGGCATCGGCAGTGTAGTGACCATACGCCTCCCACTTGTTGCCTTTTTCACACTGGTTTAAAGCACGGACAGTCAGCGCACTACAAGGTGGGACATTCTGGACCAGGACAATTAATTTCTCATCCATAAGTCCTCTGGACGGCTGGACTGACAGCTTCACACAATCTTGTTCCCTGTCCATTCTGACCTAAGCAGACCAGAGACAAACACTGGACAGAAACATGAACATGAATATGAAATAGAAAGTGCAAAAGAATTCTAATAATAACTTACTTAATCATTTACTGCGTAACTTTATGGTTATAAAAGCCGCAATGGAAGTCAGCAGTTGTTTAGTTTATTTTACAGTACTTCCCGTCCAGCTTTACCATTAGCAGGCGGTACGCAGTACCTACACCAGGGGTTAATTTCTTAATTTTGGCCTTTTTACCAATTTGCTTTGCAATTTGCCACTGCAGTAATGTGTGTGTTTCAGCCGTTCCTAAACATGAAGTGCACCGACCCTTTACGGTACAAATGTGTACACACAAACGTGAAAAAGCTATAGTCGTTCATCTTGTTTTTCATATTGTTCGTCTTGCATATAGTTAATACTCAAATTTCCTTGTCTTTTTTCTATTTTGTTGTGATTTTATCAAACTTAAGAAGTGCTGGTATAGTATTGGCACTTCTTCCGGCACTTACAGTACACAGTAAAAGCACTTTATACCACTTATTCATGAAGTACATAAAGAGCTTTGTCCAAACACACTTTGTAAAATGTAAACCATAACCTACTAATAAAAATTGTGGTACAGTGCGTCATGCTACTTGTGCATGTTGTCAAAGTAGTATTAAGTCCCAATAAACCTGAAAGCATTAACTACTTTTCAATTATTATAAAACAAGACACGATATTCCTTTGTGGTCCCATATGGAGAACCTTGCAATGTTACAACATATATATATATATATATATATATATATATATATATATATATATATACATATTTATATATATATATATGAAAAAAAGTATATATATATATACATAAAGTTAGTTATAATGTTGCCAGAAAAAAATGGTTTGAGTCCTACCTTGTGGCTGAAGGGTTTTAAAAAAAAAAACACACACATCACACGCAGAGACATAAAGTACAAACACAAACTACTTACTGTACTAGCAGAACAGGATGATGTCTGATGAATGAACTCCTCCAACTGTTGACCAAGATCCCACTCTTTGAAAAGAGCCCGACTTCCTATCACTACACCGCTGATCTTCCGTCTCCTCCCACAGTAACAGTACCCTGTTTGGACACAAGAAGGCACCATCGAGCCAATAAAACTCTACATTCAGAGAGGTACAGAGATCAGAGTCGAGGAGGGGTGGGTTTAGTGGACGGAGAATATAAAACAATATAAAACTCAATGTTAAACAATGAATAACAGTGTGTCTACATTAAATATATAACTATTTTGCATACTTGAGTAGCAGCAGATGTATATATATATTCATAATTTAATTGTGTAAAGATACATAAATAGAAAAAACCCAATGCACCAAGAATACAATACAACTGAACAGTAAAACTCCTAAACAACATGGGCTTTCCAACACCAATAATATATATGGAGAAGGTGCACGGAGGTAGCAGCTTATACAGTGTACTGTTTTAGTCATTCGTCATATGGGGGAGTCTTGGCATGTTTGCCAATATCAGATGATACATCTTAATCCCCAAGTATAAATACACATGGGTGCATATTCACATACAGAGTGACTATTGTGACATACATAAGTATTGCACGTTAAATGATCATAGAAAAGAGCCTGTATGAATTTAAAAAGTCACTTTTATTCTCACCATTACAAACATACATTTGACATTTCATCCTCTTCCTTTTCTTTAAAATTTACAAAATAATCAACGTCTTGTATTTCAGAGGATCTCCTTTGTGCAGTTTCTGAACATTTCATAGGAACAGTAAAAACTTTACAGAACAATTTGCAAAGGACGCCAACAAATATCGTGCATGATCACATCAATCTACCACTACTAATCCACCCGTCTTTGTGCTACTTTGTTATATTGTGGCAGTGTACAGTATTCATACTGTATTGGTTCATTAAAAAGTTAGTGGCACAACTGTTACGACTCTCTGATACAAACCATGAAACCCTGTTACACGTGTGTCCTCATTAAATGCTCAGATAACGCTTAATGTGGGAGAATGCATCATGAATAGGGGGGTGTACCATGCTGTGTTCTTGCATATGTTTTCAGATTAATGCATGTTTTCTGTGCTGGTCAGAGTTTTACTGAGGTGGTTTCAAGGCAGACATCAAGAGTGCCGACACCTTCTTATCTCATAACTGAAGTAGCTTTACACAGCCACACCCACCCTACCATGTTAATGTATTTGAGTGACTGTGTTTTTGTCGTGGGGAACATCGAATCACAGCGTTAAGCCCATGTTCCTCCTCCGGAGTAATTATTTGTAAACAAGCTTCTCTGCTTATTAAAAGAAGAAAGCCTACTTCTGACTAAAAGACTCTTTATTCCTTTTCTCATCAATATTTCCCACAACAATGCTTCCAAAAGCATTTAAGACTTTGTGCAAGTTACTGGAAAAAGTCTGTATAAATTGCTGTGGCAGCCTGGTTACTTTTCTGCAAAACTATGAGAAATGTTACAGTGTCGCGGTGGTCAATCGAGATGAATTGCATATTTTCATCTTAATTATGAAAATGCTTGTATTAACTGATGCTTGAAGTAGCAGTGATAAGTTACAGCAGGCTGTCCTGTAAACAACAGATGGAACATGTATGCACTCACACACCATTTTGCACTTAAATGCATTAACGGAAACACAAAGCCCAGGCCAAACTAAAGAGCCACTTTACTCATTGTGATGATGCTGCGTTTCTGCTTTACTCAGTTAGTGGAAACAACTGTGATAGTGGTAGTGCTGGACAGTTTCCATTGTTTATATAAACAGTTTTTCCCCCCTCAGCTGTTTGTTTAGTGGACGGGTTGGTTCGCTGATAGCACATGACAGCAACACAAACAGTCAGATCAGCTGAGGTGTCAGACGCTTCTCTGCACTGATCGCAGTCTGCATGGTTCTTATTTTGGGATTTAATTGTGCTCAACTTTGAAAGTTCGAGGACCAGGGTGCTTTTTTTTTTTTTACACTTTTTGTGACAAACAAAACCACATTGATATGCACATAATTATGTGGACAAGTAAAATAACCTCATTTTGGATAAGTGTGCTCACACACCGATCTGTGGTTTTCAGGAAACAACAACAATGTACAAATGTGCATCACAGGATTGGGTTATGTTTTAGCGCTTTGGCACTTTGAAAGAGCTACTGTAAGATTGAAATACTCCAGTTTCATGTCACCGTGTTTACCATTTGGCCCAGAAAAAAAGCTATTGCAAATACAATTGGTGTGTGAAATGTTTTGAACGTCAGTACTCTGGATAACTCTGGATCAGATCATAGATAATATCGTTGTGTCGTCTAATGTACACTTTGTTGTCTGATGTTGCCTGATTATTAAATCAGAGCGAAACACTAACCAACACATAGGCTACATTTAAGGACTGCTGTGTTATGACTATTTAGCAGACGTGTGACCAAGTCACAAGGAAGACTCCAGTCTCTGCTAAGACCTGAATATCAAGTTCCATGTCCTTTACAAGTCATACTGTGGTCAATTTTAACAACAAAGTAATGTATTAAATGTACGTAAATCAATATTTTCAGGCCACCCCAGTGCCTAATTTCTTTTCTTTCTTCTTCTTTTTTTTAGATTTCTTTAATAAGTTTAAAAACTTTACATCAAATCCAAAATGTACCTGCACTTGGCAGCAAATATTTTAGTTCAACACCTCATATTTTCTGAAGCCACATTAAATTATCCTTTGGTATTCAGTCCAGTGCTAATGGTGATGCTGATTCAGGAAATGAGGGGGAAAAGTCACAGGTCATTGCTGCTAAATCGAGTTGCACGTCTTGACTAATTTAGTTCGCCATTAATTCAATCAAATTTCTCGAGTCGAGTCTGTAACATTTTTGCAACGCGTAAGATCAAACCACTTTCATCAGTTGGTTTATGAAGCTCTATGTGGAGCTTTTCAGTATTACAACTCTCTTCTTAATTGGCCTCAAAAGGAGTCTGTTATCATTTAAATGTGTATGAAACAAGCGCAGGCTCAATGATACAAGAGCCGGAGAGATTTTTTTTTAAAAAAACCAAACAATTAATACGACAGAAAATGTCATGCAACTCTGAGAGCAGAGCAAGCACTACATTAAAAAACGTTCTAAAAAGGTTTGATATAAAATGCTTATGAGCCAATTGTAATCTCAGTGTAAACTAACTTACTTGAAAATGCTCCACTTCTTAACACTACAGATAAAGTTTCTGTTTCACTCTCATTAGACATTATGTCAACAGCAGTGAGTGTGCACCCAAGATATAGGGTCAGTGTAACTGTGGTCCTGCTTGTGAGGACAGCTTCTGTCTTTACACTGGAATGGTTAAGTGGAGGACAAATAAGACATGTCAGTGTCAGTTTGAATACTACCTCCAAGCTCAACAAGCATGATATCCAGAGAAATTAGTTCTTTGTGTTAACACTTGGGCAGTGTGCTGTTGGCTCCAGCGATCAGGACTGATTTACAATTCATGAGGTGCAGCTAATTCTTGCAGAGATTGGTCCTGTGTGCAGCTCCAGCTGGGTGGAGTCTCAAGAGACTCTCCACCTCTTTCTGGGGACATCCCTGCCTGAAAATGACAGTAAGAAACATGGGAGATGAGAGACAAAAGACAACAGCTGTTCAGTTCCATCTGCCGCCACGTATTTGGTCATTTTATGCCTTTGATGCACAGGCAAGAATTGAGCTTTGCAATACAAACCAAGGTTCAGAGCACAACGCAAAAAGAAAACTCCTCATGCACAGCTGGCAAAAACGACCAGGTGTTAATCGATCACAGGAACAAAAGGGTGGTTATCAAAAATCTACACACTGGATTTAGTAGTGCCCAAATGGCCATGAGATAAATTAATATAAATGAATATGCTTAGGGCTGAATAATTCATTGTTTTCACATTGAAATTGCAAATTAAAAACAATTAGCATATGGCAAACTAAAGGCAGAACATTTCTTTATCATATTTTCAAACAAATATCCTTTGTCCTCCACATGAGGGTCATGGGGGGTGCTGTGCCAATCTCAGCTGACAGCAGCCACACAGAGACAAATAACCATTCACTCTTACACCAATGGTCAATTTAGAGTGTCCAATTTACCCAATTCCCATATTGCAGGACTGTGTGAGGAAACCAGAGAAAACCCATGCACACACAAGAAGAACATGCAAACTCCATGCAGAAAGGGGCCTTGTTCTGACCGGGTCACAAACCCCAGTCTTGTTGTTGTAAAGGCAAGAGTGCTGACCGCTACACCAACCGTGTGGCCCTTAAAACAAACATGTTAGACTCAATTCATATTAAGTTCTCCTCCCTGCATATGAAGCTCAACAGCTGTGAGGTCACCTTGGCAAACACCATGTAGACGTTATGACTCATTTTCTCAGGGGAGCGGGCTGAAATGATGCGTTGTATCATATGCAAGCTGCCATTGCTGCAGTAGCATCTCCACGCAATGTGTGCAGGTTTGCATGCACGTTTTTTCGAATGTACCATTTTCTACTTTAATCTGTCTTGGCGTTGTAAAATGTTTATTTTTTTACCAAAATGTCTAGAAAGTTGGGAAGAAAATATGTCGTCAGTTAACCCAGCAGTAGTAAAAAAAAGAGGCTATTATTTAAAATGTAAACATCATGACCACATTATGATTGCTGTCACTTCGACTTCGATCATAAAACTCGATCAATTGATTTACCTGTACATTCAAATACTCATTATTTTGTTATTGTCAGTCACTCGCAACCTACCTGGGAGAGGGCGTCTGTTCAGTCCCCATTAGGCAGGTAGGTGTTTCCAGGTGCTGACAAAGGCAGTGGGGATCAGTGAATAAGGCACCGTGGTGATGGAGTTCCAACTGTCTGATGTGGGGTCATAACAGTCTAACGTTTTACAGCGCTGCGTTCCAAAATATCCTCCAACCACATACAGTTTATTTCCCGAGGCCACGGCGTGACAGCTCATCCGCTTGGATGTCATGTCACCAACGCGGGTCCACTGATTGTTTTCACAGTCAAAGCGATAAGCAGAGGCAGCGGTGAATTCTGTGTCGCCACCCATGATGAAGATCTGGCTCCCCACGACAGCAGCTGCCGTGTAGCGCCATGGCTGAGGGCATTCAGCTGCGATAGTCCAGCGGTTACCTACAGGGTCATAGCACTGGACCTAAATATAAGAAACATAGGAAGATAAGACAGATGTTCTGTATTATGTCTGACGTATGACGCATGTGTGGAGCACCCAGGTCAGCTCAAGTCTGGTCCATCTGATGTTAAATGTCATCGTAATTCCACTCTCCATCTAATTATCTCCACTTTGAATAATTTACTTTAGAAACTATTTCAGTTGAACTGACACATTTACATGCATTTTAAAAGTCCAGTTTTTGGCAGACGTTGAACAACATTTTTTTTTAAATAAGACAGACAGACACATGGATGGACAAATATCCACTAACCTTAGAGGCTTTGTCCCGGTGTATGGTGGACCCTCCAAAAACAAAGAGTTTGAGTTTGGCACTGACCACAGCTGCATTACTGACTCCATCTCTTAGAGGAGCCATCATGGTCCATTTATTAGTGAGAGGATCGTATCTCTCCACCTGGGAACATGTTGCACAGGAACATTTACAGTTTTTTGTTGTTGTTGTTTTTTAAACAGAGAATATGTCCAATTATTCTCATTAGAAGTGGATGTGTTTCTGACCTGTTTCAGGGAGACAGATGGAGAGGCTGGAAAAACTCCAGCTATGGCTGTATGACCACCAACAACATACAGACTGTTCTCCAACTCAGCTGAACCATGGCCAAACCTGAAGAAGAGCACAGTGAGTGAGCTTGTCACAAGATCAGAGCTAAGACATGGGTCAGCATTCAAGACATGCTTGCCACCTAGACAAGGGTTTTAGAATGATTAATCCACATTATGAGCCATTATTCATCTGCTTAACCCCACACATTCACAGTCCTTCTACATGGATATATACTTTTATACTGCACATGACTGTTTGTTCACCTTGCTATTAGCATAGGTGCTCCTTTAGACCATTCTTCATGGACAGTGTCATAGATCCAGACGTCTTTAGAAACTCCGTTCTCTGATCCTCTTCCTCCTGTCACATAGACCTTGCAGCCGATGGCACATGCACTGAACTCCTTCCTGGGGCTCGGAAGGTCTGCTTTAGGTATAATCTCCTTTGCTTTATGGTCAACCTACAGACAGATTGACCACAGAGATTATTAATTTTGTTTAGGGCATACACAGACCCACATAGTGACTGATAGACTGAGTGGGAGAAAGATATGTGGTAAAGGTGTAAACTGTGAAACACTGTTGTTGATGCCAGTGCTGTCACACACACAAACAACAGTTTCATCACACTGCACTTTGTGGAAACGTTTAAGGTAATTACATTAATTTGTGGTGTTACACTGCAGTGCTGCTATAATAGTAAAACACAGCTTGCAATGCCCATGATTTTGACTTGCAACATCTTGTCCGAATCACCCAAAACTCCCCTAACACTTTGATGCTTTCCCTCCTCCTCGGTCCCTTACTTGCTCGGTCTTGTTGCTGATTTTATGTGTCAGTGGTGAAGGAAGAAAGTGAAACATTTCTTTGATGCAGCTGATTAAAATCCAGCAACATTTTTGTCATTTAGAAATAAGATAACATTTAAGTGTGAATTAAGATCTTGATTTTTAATACCGTATACATTTCTTTGAAGATAAAACTGCAACTACTGGACAGAAATCTCCTGCCCTTATCTTCCAGCATGTGCATCTCAGAAACAGCTAAAAATCCAGTCATATGTAGACCACATCTCTCAGATCTCAGCATTGCCCCCGCTAACTTCACCACAAACTGAATTTGAGCAATGTCTCTCTTTTAGTACCATTAGTGTAAGCAGAGAGGATGCCTTATAACACAAAACTTTGGGGAACCTTGTCACATGTATGAATTATTTGTGGTTTACCTGGTATATCTTGTCACACATGAAAGTCTGGCCACCAAGAATAAGCAGGGTATGTCCTGCCTTACGAGGTCGAGCAAAGGGACTCGTCACTACTCCGTCGTTCTGAAGGATTTTTTTCTTACACAGCATTGCTTCTTCTACAATTGATCTGTGAAACAGAGAAGACTGTAACTAACTAATTTCACTGTTCTTACCAAAACCTTGACCTAATGTGTCCTTTACATCTTATTAAACTAAAAATAAAATAAATAAAAAGGATTCAGTAACATTCAGTTCCCATGGTTCACATCAGTTGTGATTTGAGCCTCACCTTGGACAGCTGAGATATCCTGCATTGTTTGACATGCAACCTTAAAAGCCATAGAACTGCCATAACTGTACAGAAAGGTTTCAACAGTACAAATACTTGTACGATCCAAGACAAGTTTGTGTTAGGATCCAAATGTACTTCCTGTACAAAACATTGTAATTATTCCTTGTGTTAGACCAATATTTTCCAATCCAATACTTTTAAGGCCACTTTTCCGCACTCTTCCTTTTAAATTTGCTGTATGGGTGATTTATTAATCGATTTTGTATATTTATGATAACATTTAATCATCATAACATCATAACAAACATCAAGAGTCAAGATTTATTTCTTATTCTTGGGGACAGATATCATGTTCACTGACAAATTCTGCAATGCAGGTTTCACAGTAGTGGCTGCTTATTCCCAACACCCAGCTATAGCACAGCTTTTATTTTTTATTAAGATTATTGAGACCCAGAGTCTCACTCACAAGAGAGAATAATCCTGATGTAGTTTACCTGCTCCTCTTGTCGGCCATAATCAACTCTTCACAGGCAACAGCCTCCAACAAACACTCTGACGGCAGCAGAGCCAGCCTGATGCCCCTCAGCAGCTCTGATAAATGATGACGCCGATCCTCCAAGTCATATTGAACCCACCGCAATACAGAGTTGAACACAATCTGACACAGGGTAAAGGAACAAACGACACATATTCAAAAAGAGGCAATGGCGGGTCTCATAATTTTGGAAAAATTAAAAAAGCACTTAAACTGACCTGTTCATCCTCTATCTCCAGCTCATCACTAAGAATCAACTCCAGCAATTTATCTTTAGACAGATTGTAGAAATCTTCAGATTCTCTTACCTTAAAGGGCAGAAACCAGAGTTAATTATCTTGCCACAAAATGTCATACTGTATATTTGCTCCACATGGATTGTATAGTGAAATGTCTACAGTATCTATGTTTTTCAACAAGTTACACATCAAATAATCTACATATCACAATAAGAGTTAAGGATTTGCAGCTTCTACATCCACCAAAACAAGAAACTTTATAAGTTGCATTTTGTTGCAGGTATTTTTCTTTTTCTATTTGACAAGGACAGCACATATCAACATAGATCAGTAGCAAGTGCAAAATGTAAACATGCTGGATTATACCAATGCCAATTCTCATCCAAAGTCCCTATGCAGGTAACAAAATATAACAGTACAAGTACACAAAAACTAGAGCTGAAGTATTTTGAATAAATATCTAACTGAGATTATTTTGTATTTCAATTAATTGTTCAGCCCTAACATAAACTGTGTAATGTACACTTAAAAATAGTGCACATTTGGTGTACTGTGTTGCCTTAAGCCATCATACTCAAAGAGTCTTAATAGTTTCACATGTTTAGCACTGGCTTATTGCAAATAATAAACTATTCCAGTATTTTTTACTTCCCTTGAAGTGACATCATAGGGGATCATCATCCAGTTAATTAAACACTACATTATTATTTAGTGACAGGAAAGGCTGTCAGCTACATCAGTTCAATTAGACGGCTCAAAATCGGTAACAACGTTATCACTCAAATGCTGTTAAAAAGTTTGTCATGGTGAAAATTCAATAATGTGTATGCAATATAATCCTCATGGTGGAGAGTGTAATTTAGTATGTATTACAGAAGCATTTAATATAGTTGTATAATATTTTTGTATGTGTTTAATAAAAAAAACGTACAGATTAACTTTATTACTGTGTTTCAGTTCACTGAACTACAGGATTCCTCTTTTTACTGATTTAAATTGATTTAAAATTTAGTTTCAACTTTGGATTTCATTCACTTGCTCAACACAAGTGGTGCGTGCAATCTTGGTTATGTCACAGGTCTGTACAAATTGTGTGAGAAAGTTAAGTGTCTGTGGTTTCTTCATTGAATTGTGATAACTGTGGGGAGTTTACTGGTCTGTTATAACAGTGGGGGAGAGGTGTCAATGGTTAGTTCAGGGGTCTGTTATAACAGTAGTTATTTATTACTCAACAGAGTTCAGTGTCTGTGGTTGGTTCATGGGTCTGAAATAACAGTGAGATACACAAAAATGGGGCAAATAAAAGAATCATCATTACCGTCTCATAGTGTAACAGACACATCCGCCATGACAGCTCGTATAGTCTTTTACACTGATGGGCATCTGACAGCAGCATCATCCCCAAGCAGTTGGATGAATGTAGATTTTTTTCTAAGAACTCTGCAGCTGCATCGCGGATGTCGTGAAACTGCAGCATGTCTGCTGCCTCCAACAACGACTCTGCGTTCTCCTCATTTATGATGACTCGAGAAGAGTAGGCAAAGTCCAACAGTAGCTCCAGAATCTGAAGTGTTAGAGAAAAGAGTTTTAACTACTGACATTTTGCATGAATACACCACCATGTGTGACACCACATGTAAATGTAGCTCACAGACTGAGAAAACTGCATGTCATTCGAGTTAAATAATTTATTCTTGTTTCATTTTGGATCTTGTCCAGAAATCCAGAAGAATACAGGTCATTTAAGATCCTCCGCTGCTTTTCAGCAATTTTCGTTCACATGCCCACACGCATTAAACTCGGGGGAAAAAATCCGAGCTTTGCTATTTAATTCAGGTGTAGAGAAAAAGAATAAAGAGTTTCCTCTGGATGGAGGAGGTTCAAAGTTCAAAGATAAACACCAGTTTCACCTACTTCTTTGGCCTGGGTGTCAAAAGTCAAATCATCATCTAAACAGCAGTACTTTCACTTTTTATTCCTGTAATCAGTTCTTGTAAGTTTGTTCATTTACTAGAAGTCAACTTCACAATGTTAACACTGATCCACATACAATTACATTTTTTCTCATGGTTCACAATTTTTCAGCTTGAAAAGAGCTTCGATTCACACATCGACATGCAAATAAACACACCAACAGCGAACCCATCTGTACGCTCATTAAAAACATAATTTTGTTCTTGGAAACAGTCATTACGTCAGTGTGTATTTGAATAAAGGGCAAGTTGCCAGATTTGATTGTAGGTGGTCACAGGAGACACATCCAGAATGCATTTTAATGCCAGGAGTGAACAGCCCTACTTAGCACTATCTGGTCATGCTCGGATTACCGAGGACGGCTGTTAATACCAGGTCTGAACTGGATTGTGCAGACATACATCGGCATTAACACATTGCCAATCACCAGTTGTTAGGCTGATGATACCCAAGTGGAACATTTTAGTGCACCACCCTGACCCTAGTGTATAACTATCTCCAGCAGTACCTCAGGGTGTATGCTGTCTCTGAAATTGACGTCACTGTCCAGACTTTCTCGAAGCCCCCCACTGAACATGGCCTCAAAATACCGGCTACACGCTGCCAAGACTGCCCTGCAAAACACAACCACAGCAAATTGGATTTTTTAATAACAAAAAAGGATGAATGTCCAAAATACAACAAAGAGTTAGAACGTAAAAATATTACCAGTAACATGCACAAATGTTGAAAGCATGATCACCTGTGGCATGGAAAAGAGCGATCCCCGGCCCACAGCGTGACATCAGTGAACACGCACTGTTTCCTCATGGTGTTGAGGTGAGTCAGGACACTGTCAGGATGCGAAGGCTTGTGGAACAGCGAGATGTTCATGGAGCCTGTGCTGGTGCGGGATTTACGATTCTCATGAACAGTCACCGACATGGCAGCTTCTTCTGGTACCACCACAGAGACACTTAGGGAATAATCTCTGCTACTGGGCAATGACAAGGACAGATCAAAAAACACAAGTGGCAGGGTTGATTACCTGTAACATAAAAGGACTGCAGGGGAAAGCAAAAGCAAAAGTTAGCTGCCAGGATATTCACTGAAGCTGCTTTTAAAACAGCAGTCTAGTGCGTGCGTGTCGATAATATCATGTGTATTCTGGCATGTGTGTCAGCATAAAAACTATAATAAACAGTTAAAAGAATGGTATGAGCTGTGGACCAACTTCACCACAGATAAAGAGCTCCTGAACCCTGTAAACCGTGACTATACTGTAGTTATACACCAACATTTACCAATGCAGAAACAGGCCAAATACAATATTCATACTCAGACATTAAAGAGGCAATTCAAGTTTTTTTATGTGGTTACAGGAGGTTTTGACATTGCGCATAAGCATCTTAAACTGGTATTTAAATGCAATTTATTGGCCGTTAGACATCATTTTCTGTCTGGAAAGTTAAGTTTGTAGACTGCTGACTCTCCCGCACCAAAGTCCACACAGAAAAATCAGCAATTTAACATCACGGCACACAGGATTTGTTAATCCACTGCTGCCTCCATCAGTGTGTCCAAGTATGTTATTTTGTGACTCAGATGTTTGAAATTCTTTGTTAGGAATTCCCTAAGTGGCATAAACTTACCAAACGAGGCAGCAACAGAGCAGCAGCTCCTGTGTATCCGCGACCTAAAAACGCGGATTTTCTCTATGGACTTTGGCACGGAGAGAGAGCGGTTTACAAACTCCAGTAACCAGACATTCGTATCAGTCTAACTGCGAGGAAAAAGCAGTGGACATACTCAAAAGAAATCGTAGTCTCCAACGAGGGTCTATTCTCTGAAGTGAGTCTTTTGTTAAACGGCTAAAAAATTGTTTTCCCTTCTGTCCCCAACGGCAGCCATGTTATCCATATGAGAGCGAGTACCCGGCGTCCAGGCTGGTCCACGGGAGACGGCGACGCGCGCGGCGAAGTCATTGTTGATAACAATAAAATGTCAACACCTCATACAAATAACCACACTTAAGACAAAAATCCCGAACTACCCCTTTAAGTCTTACTGTGAAAGCACGTATTTATTGTGTGCTGTGGCGCCACTGTCCGTTCTCGAGACAAATACAGAGGCAGAAAAACAAGGAAAAACAACTCACCCTGGAAAGCGCACGAGTGGGAAGGAGACAGCATAGAGTGCGAAGTCCCGCTTTTGTGAATAAAATAAACCATATTTTTCGTTAACAGAATCGCAGGGTCCACCTAGCAGTCCCACTGCTATGTGTAACTAATTCCTGCACACACAGCAACAGCCAAAGGCTGTTTGATTCCATCCTGAGTGACGTCCGTGCAACCAATCACGAGCAGACTCTCGAAGCGGGACGGCCTCTCAACTCAGAGAGCTGAGAGGAGGCGGGACCTGGACGCGTGAGTGACATCTTTTTAGGCCAATCATCTTCTTCCAATTCACGCCGACCAAATACAGGTCCAATAGAAACGTGTCAGCGTGAATTTGCCACTCGTGTCAGCCAATGAGCTACAGCAGGGAGTTGGCGTTAATGGCGGCAGCAAAACAATAGCACGTTGACGAGTAGAGGTTTCATTATCATACATCGGCATCCGCTCATTATCATTGTAAGAGAAGTCAAATGATTTTAACTGCTATGTTCTCAGGCGCAGGCTCAACGGTAAAAAAGAAACATATATGTACACTGGGGGTTTTATTTTCAATTAAGGTCATGCGTGGGACATTTGGGAGGGTTTATTGGCAGTCATGTGGTAGACACTACCTATTCGGTTGCGAATATAATCACTTTTAAATAAATAAATAAATAAATATATATATATATATGTATATACATATATATACATATATTAAAGTCTGGTTTTCAAAAGCATTCTACGGATTGTGGCCAAATTTGAAAATTGAAATACAAATTGGAAAGCAGTCTGATTTCTGAGATTAAATTTAGAATTCAGATTTTTCAATGCTGTAATTTAATTTATTAAAGCCAGAGTTGTCATTTTTTTAATCAGAATTCTTACTTCTTCCCAATTCTGTCTTTTTCTTAGAATTCTGACTTGAATCTCAGAATTTTGCTTCCAAATACATTTCACATGTGGACATAATCCTCTTCCGTAGAATTCAATATGTACAACACACGGAATTCTATACTTTCTGGTATGCAAAGACCACTGCAGTTCCCAGACACACTTGGGTCTCAAACTCGCGGCCCCCCAAGTTAATGTCCTGTGGCCCTACACTTACTTTAAATCAATAATGAAAACTGCCTGTCTACAATATTTTCATAATAATAATTATAATATTCATAACACATTAGGTTACATTTATCACATTGTTAAATGTATTAAATTCAACTTTTAACTTTAAATAATCACGTCCAGTCTTTAAATGACAATTTTACTTTGTTTTTTATCAATAACATGTTTTGATTCTATTGCACCTCTGTGTTTTTGTTATTTACATATACATTTTACATCATGAAGACTTTTTTGTGAACTATATATCAAAACAAACACTTTTAAATGGTGAGCAATATCATTGAGCAGCTTTGGGACCCAGAATGATCCTAATTCATGATGTCACAAGCCACCTTTTCAAAAGCATTCATGTTCATTTTACAATAATAGTAAATATGCACAGTATATGCACAATGCCTCTATGTAAAAAACAAACAGGAAATAACTTTTAATTCATGACACAGTATTTGCTGCTGCTCAAGACCACTTCAGGACACGAGGAGTCTTCTAATCAGATCATTTTCAATCCTTATTCACAATTCATTCACACTTGATAAACTCCGTACTTATTTATTTAAGAGAGAACATTACTGTACATTCCAAAACAGGAAGAGGACAGATAAATAAAGTTTTATTTAAAAAGGAAAAACAACAAACATCCACAATAAAATCCAGTCATCAATACTTTTGAAAGGTCATATTTTTTACACAAAAATATTTACAAGAGTTGATTTGCCCTTTGTTTAACATTAAACGTGAAATTTAAATTTGTACCTTGTGTTTTAAGTACAAATATATAATACATCTTTGACATACAGTGCAAAAACTGTAAAGGGCTGTAATGTGGCTTTTGAAAATCCCTTGTGAACAATTTTAATAAAACTCTAGTGCACACTCAGTAAACCGAAAACTGTGGGTTTTACTTCTCATTTTAACCATTCAACACAATGATCATCAAATATTGAGTTTATTTCTCCTCAATGTTTGTGGTGCTTGTTGTCTTTTCGTGACAACTTCCACAATTTATCTTTTGCATATACATAAAAGGAAAAAAAAAATAGCCAGTTAGACTAAAATATTTCAGCCTGACTGGAATCCCAACTAGCTTTTTTTTGCACAGTGAAGTGCTGTTTTTTTTACATTCATTCATTTCTTTATCAATAAAACGTAAAGAAGAGGGACCATTAAGTAATGCTCCTACATGTGCTACATGTATCTTTTAAAGGATGAGGTCAGGCTACAGACAACAAGGTTTTGTATGTAAACTGCTGTTCAATATTCACCATAGTCAACGAGTTAATATGCTCCCAAACTTGAGATTGCCACAGCAAAGATTGCCACAATTCAAATTCCTAAAATTCCAAAATGCAAAGTTGCATCCATGTTCCACGAACACATACATGCCCTCACTTGCAAGAATCGACCGTAACACATAGGCTTTCCCTTTTCTCCCAAGTGAAATCATCAAGGAGGACCCAGCCCAGCACAAAATAAAGTCTTTAAATCCCCACCAATTAATGGTTTAAAATCCTTTTAAAAGTGATTTAGAAAATACAATAAAAAATTGAAGCTTAAAGCTGCAGCCAGTGAAATACTTTGGTTAAAGTTTGTGTTAAATCGCTCTACATTCAGAAAATTACCGCTACTGCGGTTTTGGGCCACAGGAGCCAGCACTGCACAAAAGTGGTGGTCCTATTTGCCCATGAGAAGCTGTGAACAAATGCTCCTCCCCTTCTTAAAGCGTTTTTGATCAGCGTGTGATGTCGGGAGGGAGGGAGGGAAATGGTAACAATGGCTAAGGAAAGGGATTTTTTTTTTTTGTCATTTATAATGACCTAGCTTATCATGAAACAAAAAAATGAATCATGAGAGCTCTCTTGTTTTAGAAGAAGCAAATTAAGGCACAGTTCATATGCAATAACAGTTCTTTTTATACTGCTGTTGCAGAAAGTGGCTGCAGGGATGTGAAAGTGCAAAGAAACGTCGCCCTTTTGGTTTGACTGCTTCTGAATCTGAGGACTGAGGAGGAGGAGGAGACATTATTCCCTTCCACTAAATGGCATTTAGAGGAAGGGCAGTGAGGAGAAAGCTGTGGTGGTTTAGCATCGGGCTGCTGTGCTTTCACTTTCATGATAAGTCAGTTCCTCTCAGCAGATCAATGCAGGAAATGACACAATAGACTGAAGTATTACTCTTCAGAGACAGTGTGCATCTTTTTTCTTTTTTTTTTTACTGCAGAGAACAGGAGGAGAAAATCAATGCAGTGCAAACAAGAACTTATAAATTATTTCTGTGCCTGGATAAGAGGGGAGGAATATGAGTTTCAGGGCGTGTGCAGAAGAAAAAGAAACACAGCATATTTGGCTTAATAAGGAGGATGCTGAAATTAAACAGAGGTTTTTGCTTTTTGTCATTTTTGGTGTCCGGTGCATTACTGTCTGTGTATACCATGCCTTTTTCCTCCACAATTCTCTCCCTTTACCTCCCCCTTGCACGAGCAGAGTCATTAAATGGGGGGAAACTGCACTGCTGGTGTGGTACAGGCTCAAGCGTGCAACTTAGCCCAGCTTGGCAACACATTATCACCACATCATCATCATCATCATCATCTCCAGACATTACAGACACTTCACATATGATCGACGTGTGTGCCAATCTGATCGGAGATTTTTCTCTCCACTGTCGCCAAGTGCTTATTCATTATTATGTAAAGTGCCTTAAGATAATGTATGTTGAGATTTGGCACTGTTTTCTTTGTATATTTGGGGTCACATGCACATACAGTCTGAGGTCCTGGGAATCCACTCCAGACATATTCCAGTCTGACAGGTAGTGCCCAGGTAGAGTCCAGAGAGAGCACTCTGCCTCCTCATTCTGGCACTGGCAGTCATCTGGTTCCTCAGGCAGGCCAAAAGGTCATTCTGTGTGCGCCGTCCAGGTACTCAGCAGAAGAAGATGTCTTCATCATTCGGAGGATCTGACATCATCGTAACCTTGTTTTCTAAGGAGACACAAAGACGGCGACGTTTGGAAAAACATTGTTTTCATTTTTTTGTGTTTTCTGTAGTTCAGGGAAACAGTCACACACAACATTGTATAATAAAACAATTCAATTCAGAAAGTATGATATTTTGCAATTAATATAAAATAAATAAAACGTATTCACTTCATTATTCCCCCTTATCTACCAAAAGATTATATTCCAGGTGAGGGAACCCGGAGAACCCGTTAATGTATTCATACCCGTCTGTGTGTGCTCCTCCTTTTTCCCCTTCTTCTTCTTGTCTTTCTTCTCTTTGGGTTTAGCCAGTTGCAGCAGTTTGGTGGAGAGCTGGGAATCCTGGGACTTCTCTGCTCCTTGAGCCTTAGATGAGGAGGATAAGGAAAAAGGGTTGAAGTTTTTGCCCATCCTCTTGGATCCGATGCGGAGGAAAGGTTCTTTGGTCGGCGCCGAGGATGATAACTCCACCTGTAGATAATCCAGTAAATGAGAATTGTTTCACTGCAGAGGATTAACTCATGACACGAGTAGCTCACTACATTGTAGCTGTACAAATACACCTCCTCCCCATTGTCTTCAGTGATTTCTATTACCTCCTTTGTCTCATCAGAGGCATCTTTTAAGTCCAGATCCAGAGACTCAGAGCTGTGGCACCTTTTGGAGTCTTCAGAATTGGTGGAGGAAGTTCGCTGGAACTTCTGAAACATCTCCAGCTGGAAAAAGACATTGAGTCACAGTTTATGAAGCCAGAAATACCTGTTCCTGGGTTAGGGTTAGTGAACTCTAAACTGAAATGACAAATCACTATCTGCAGCGGTCTGACTTTGCTCCACAATCGAGAATAAGTTAACAGGCTGACTTTTTCAGCCTGAGACATATGGCTGTCAGCGGGGGGACACTAGGAAATGCAGATTTAAGCCACTTAAATCTGTGTCAGCAAGACAGCAGGTGTTATCACAGAGGGGGACCTGGGACTAGGAGAGAGGACCAGGGGCTGAGAGGAGCTGTATCTCTGCTCCTGCTGATGATAGAAGAGTAAATCAAAAAGAACTGGACTAATAATAATAATAATAATAATAATGATGAATAACTAATATTTTTTCCTGAGTTAAAGCTCCATCATAATGCTGGAATCTGTTCCGACTCTGTAAGAGGAGAAAGTTGTTCCGACTCTAACCTTGTCTTTTCTCACAGCCTCCAGTTTCTCTGTATCTCTCCTCAGGACTTCCTCGTCCCTCTCCAGCCTTCTCTGGGCCTCCCTCAGCCACCCCATCTCTCTCTGGTACTCCTCCTTCCTCCTCTGCAGCATCTCTCTCTCCTCCAGCAGCTCATGGTTTCTCCTTCTCGTCTCCTCTTCCTCTTCCAGTAGTCTCTTTTCCCGCTCTGCCAAACATTTCTCCTTTAGCTCCCATTCCTTCTCTTTCCTCCTCTTTTCTTCCTGGTGTGAAGCCTGTTGTTTCTGAAACCAAGCAAAGAGATGTATAAACAATACTTGTATAAATAGAACTCTTTCTCTCAAGATTCTGCAGCCAAGAGTGATGGCGAGAAAAGAAGGTGGACTGGGTGAACCTGTAAGCTGGCCGCTTCCTGACGCTGTATCTCCAAACTCCTGTGTTTCTCCTGTTCAATGAGTGAGGAGGGGCGGGAGGAGGACAAGGAAGAGAGGGAGGAAGATGACGAGTGTTTGGAGGAGACGGTGGACAGCCGGTCTTCCAGGGCCTGCCGCTGGTCCTCCACAAAAGAGTCCTGCTGCACCACGACAGCCTGGAGGCAAAAGAGCAACGTCTGGATTGATATGCAACGACAGCAAAGTGAAAAAGGACCTAAAGGTGTTGTTTAAGTACCTGCAGTGAAACCAGTAGGTTGTGAAGATATGTCACACTGTCATGGAGCTGCTGGAGAAAAAACAACTCTTAGTGCCACTTTTTGAGCGTTTAGAAAAGACAGTTTTAACGATTTCAACATGAAGGGGTGACTGTTTTCACACGTGAACTTTGGACAACATCCGGAGAATCAAGTCTGTGCGTTCTCTAATGACATGTACATATACCCTGCCAGAAGATACAGGAGGCAGGACTCACTCGCTCACTCACACATTTAATTTCTATGAATTATCCACAGCCTTTCCTGCTGCTGTGTTCACACATGAGTTCATTCAAAGCCCATGTGCCCCACAGAGATTTGACTCCAAAGGAGCTGGCAGGAGAAGTTTCCGAAAATGTCTGGAGCATTTTTTTTTTTTTTTTCATCCAGACTTCAGCACATGTAAGTCTAAGAGCAGCTTGTGTCACACTAGGACATAGAGGATCATGGGGCTGAAAGAAGCAGCTCACGTACTTACCCCATTGTTTCTCTTAAGCAACATCTGTAGGCTGGCAGTCGCTCCCTACACACACACACACACACACACACACACAGAGCATATTAATCTTAGTAAGTTCATTTAAAAAAAACAAAAAAAACAAAAAACATTTGTGATATTTTTATTTCTAATTAAGAGGACAGATTATAGGCATGAGGGGGCAAAAAGAACGGCAGACATGTCCGGAGGTGGACTGTGACTTCAGTTTATGAGGCACCTGCCCGATCAAGTGAGCTACAAGGCCTCTAAGGTTATGTTTCTTGTTAAAAGAACTAGAAAAATTGCAGAAGGATGGACAGAAGACAGATTTTACCCACTTGACAAAAGGCTAACCTTATAAAACCCATATCTGCATCAGTCTATAATACCTTAATATGTTGACCACATCATTTCACGTTTCAAGTATGTAAACTGCTCACTCTCAGGAAAGGAATTGGGCTCGTAACCGCAAGGTCGCTGGTTCAATCCCAGGACAGGTCAATGGCTGGGTGCCCCTAAGCAAGGCACCCAATCCCCCATTGCTCCCCGGAGCTTGTGTAGGTTCACTGCTGGTGTGTAATAACGATGGGTTAAATGCAGAGGTCAAATTCACCATCGCTAATTGGTGTGTGAGCAAAAATGTCTAATTCTAGATCCAAACTCAGTGTTTCAAACACCTAAGTTACGAAATAACATTACTATCAAGTTCAATAACTCTGTGTGCTGTGACGTAAAATCATTGATTTTCACACAACCTTTATCTACCAGTTGCAGAGGCTGTTGAATGGTGAGATAAAGGCGAGATATCATAGATTTATACGAGCGTTTCTTATTATTAGGTGAGCCCTTTGCGGCTAAAATCTGTTTTCCACGATATACTGCACTTCCACTGTGTTTTCACTGAGCTCATGCCTGCCTGTCCCTGGCTGCTTCTCAGCACACGGGGCGCGAGCAGAGCGCAGTCAGCTGTGTTATTTAATTGTGCAATGTGCGTTTAGCCGTTTAACACAAATCGTGTAAAGACCAACCGGGTTTTTACACTCAGATAAGGGAATGAAATGTCTTGGTGAAAGCATTGTGGAAGCAATGACATCAACACACACAAACCTTCTTTAACACACTGTCTGACTCAGTCCTGCGGAGATCCAGCGACTCATCTGCCTCTTCCTTTTCTCCATCTGAGAACACAGAAGAGAGGAGAAGATGGAGTAACAGCAGAGGTACTCGATGAAGACATATGTGACGTGTCACAGACTTGAGTGCAAACAGAAGTGGAGCACAGATGCAGTTCAGATCAGCCTCTGTTCGTCAAAGGTTTCTAAGAATATCTTTGGCATGATTACAACATTGTGTGTGTGTGTGTGTGTGTGTGTGTGTGTGTGTGTGTGTGTGTGTGTGTGTATTGCTCCTGTGTTTTGAACAAGCCGTAAATGTGGGTGTGTTAACAATCAGATGGCATTGGCTCTTGGACCATCTTGTCCCCAAATGTTCCTACCTTACCTCCATCTGGACAGGACATAAACACCCAAAACTCAGTCAACATTTAACCAAACTCTGCATCTTATCTTACATCCTGCACGCCTATCCTTACATATACAGCCCAGTGCCACTATTCTAACACCCTATCCTGTATCCTGCAGTATTCCTGGCCTTTGACATTTCTCTATCTATTCTTTTTTTTTCCAACCACCACACCCCTTACAAGGAAAAAAGTTGATTCACCGTTGCCTCTGATACTACTGTGACTTTGCGGCTTAAGTAAACACGAGTAGTAGTAAATACACCAACAACGCCCATGTCATTCACAATTTTTGAATAATTTTTTTCAACAGACAACAGACAGGTGTGAAGGAGAGAACAGTTTTTCACATTTCGCAAGACAGTCGTACCCTTAAGCTGAAATAGATTGTATTAGGGGAGCCTGCATGACCATCACTTGAAATATAATCTGAACTATCCCTTTAAAGGTTATTTAGGTGATCAATCACCACTGTTATTGTGTCAGGAGAAACTGAAAAGCAAGGATAATACTATTTTACCCTGCTGTGTGATGGAGCAATTCCAAAGCATAAAACCCTTTTCCAAAACAACCCCTGATCCTGTACTATTGTGTGTGTGTATGTGTGTGTGTGTGTGTGTGTCTTACTTTTGCTGCTGTTCATCTGATGACTGTCAAAGCCTCCAAATGTCTCAGCTCTTCGGGGCAGACAGACTGGTCCCACACTGCCACCTGTCAGACCAGGTGGAACACTGCAGCCTGCTCCACTGACACCAGTGTCGACCAAATCACGGAGGTTTTCCACTGGAGGCCAAAGGACAGAAGCATATACAGCTTTAATCTTTCATTGCTGACAGACCCACAAACCCAAAACCGCACAAAATACGACACAAGCACTGCTCACATTCTGTCAAGGCGTCCTTTATGATTGGTTCCCCCTTTGTGACATAATCAGGTGTGGCCCTGAATAACATTCGCTGTCGGACTGGTGGGTTTGTGTCCTCTGGAGCAGGATTACAGGTGCTCAGATCTCTGAAAATCAGGACCTTTTCTTCTAATAAAGAGACGATCTGCTCATCTTTCCTTCGCAGAAGCTCTGGAATAAAACACAAACGGATTCCTGACATGTCCAACACAACAGCCTATGACAACACAATGTTGTTGACAGTTACCTCGGATCTCCTTTGCTCTGTTCTCCTGCTGCTTCCTGTCTTCTTCTGTCTCACTGGGAACTCCGTCGTCGTCGTCTTTCTCCCTGTCCACACACACATAAACACCCACTGTGATGTTCAAGTATCATTTAAGTCCATTCTCTATCCAGTAATCCATGCCAGGGTTAAAGTAAATAGTTATTTACTGACCATTAAATACAGTATGTTCTCTTTTTAATCATTGAATCACTCATAATCAAGACTTAATCGTGATTCGTTCCCCTGTACTCAAGACATTTACCTTTTCTTTTAGGTCAGGCAAACCAAAAAACACAGATAAAAATCAATCAAATCATCAAAGAGTCTTGTGTGTGTGTGTGTGTGTGTGGTCCTCACATGCAGTGCATGGCATCCTGTATGATGGCCATCCATATGTTGCGCTCCTCCTTGCTGCTGGCTAACACCTCCACCATCTCTGGTCTGTCTGTACCGGCTGTGATCAGAAAGAGACCTGCAGGGCACAAACGTTTCACATCAATTCATCACAGTCAGTGTGAAAATTCAGCCTAAAAAAAATAACACAGCTCCTTCAAGTTTAACAAACCGGTGCAGAGGACTATCTATAAATTGCAGGAACGTCCGTCTGTCTGTATTCGCATATCTCTCGAACCGATGGTCCGATTGATTTCAAACTTGACAGGTGTCTTCGGGCACGAGTAAGTGCAGTGCGCAAGTTTGACGAAAGAAGCAGACATCAAAGACATTTTAAAAGCCACTCATGCAGCCCATCTTTGACATTATTCACCTAATCTCACATGCATGTGTCGTTGTATGCCTCTCATGTGTGAACAGGCACATATTGAACGGGTTGTGTACTAGTGTTAGTGAATTTGAGAAATAACCTTGGCCTTCAAGTAGCATAACACATGAAAAGCCTTCCCTAGAGCCAGTGTTTGATTTCTCCATTTTAGGGTACAACATGGAAGAGGACACACTCCCTGTGTAATATAAAAGGCTCAATCCAAGACAGTAAATACACAATGGTTCCTAATTTTCAGGTATAAAATAAATGAATGAAAACGTTCCATAAATATCATTTACTATATAAAAAGCCAGAAAATAACTTTTGAACCTCTGGTCTTTGCTCTGCATTTAAAGAGCACTCTTGAAATGAATCAGAAACGGGACTGCTGTTGTATTCAATTCTATGCACTGACATCATGCTGTGCACAGAAAAAGAATGAAACCAAAACTGACCTCGCTCTTCATTAGCCACTTCTCTAACAATCAGGTTCTGTAAAGAGATGACTGTAGAGCGCTGGTCCTGGGGAGAGAGAGGTTCATGTCGGTGTGAGGACAGACTCAGCATACAATGTTTATTTCTATGACACTGCAATATACTGTACCACTGACCAAAGAAGCAAAGACATATTTCTGGTCCTTCTCCTGAAGAAAGACTAACACATCAGAGAGGAGCATCGCCTGGACATCTGCAACACAGAGAGACCAAGATGGATAAAAATAGATTAGAAAACACACTTGTTGGTTTTCATGGCAAACCAAAGCAACAACTGTTTGTGTTAAGACCAGAATGACTACGGACCTTTGAGTCGTCCAGCGGAGTTTTTCAGCTGCACGGCTCCGTCATGCAGCAGCTTCCTCCCTCTGATCAGGTCCTCTTTAGCAAACATCTGACCACTCTTCATCCTCATGATGGACTTACTGTCAGTGCGACTGGAAATCACAGACAACTCAGGATCACATTAAGGCACAGGGAAGAGTTCCAGACGCAAAAATTCCTTTTACTTTTCTGCTTAGAGAAATTAAGGTCGACTCGCCACAAGCTTTGAGAGCGTAAACAACGCTATAGTCTCCTGTCCTGTAGAAGCTACATGAATGTGTGATATCAACTGCTGAAAAATGTGTTACATTCATGACACTGAGGAGAAATTCTACACAACACACCCCAATATTCAAGAATAGCAGCTCTGACTAACCACCAACTCAAATACCATGTCCACTACTGTGTGGTTCAGCACAAGAGCTGAATATTGGGCTGTAAGAATAATCACCTATTCTATTTATAATAAAACAAGTAATGCATTAGGAAGATAAATGTTTTTTTTATATAAGGGTGTGGATCTGTGAAACATCTGCAGAGGAACTAATTCACTTTTCAAACTTAAAACAACATTTAAAAAAGACTGTTAATAGACATATGAAGACATTGCAACATTTTATCTGGAGATAAATGTATTTTTCTTTTTTTACCCTAACCCACGCTGACAGGTAACAAAAAATACTTAAACATATTTATTTATAAGAATGTGTGTTTAATATGCATCAACAGAAATGTGTCTGCATGTATTTGTGTATACCTGAAATAAACCAACTAACAAACTGTAACTCTTATATTATATTAGAATAACTACATTATTCAAAGACTAATAATATTGGTTTTAGATCATGACTCCTTTGGTAACTGGCTGACCTTGTTGAAGGGTTAGGAATCACGGGGGAATTTACTTCCATAACCAGTCATCTTAGAATGTTTTTGGTTTGTCTTTATGGCATATTGTGTGTGGATTGACAGAAAAAGTACAAAATATAAAAAACAAAGTGATGGGTTCATTGTTAATTCACTGTAAGACGCAGTGTACAGACGTATGTACCTGTGGACCTCTCTCAGTCTGCGCTTCTTATCGTGTTCGTTCACTTTACTATCCACAGCCGAGATAAGCTCCTTTACACAGCGCAGGGATTCACACACGTCGCTGTGATCTGCATGCGAGTCTGTAAGAGCACAAAGTTTCCACATTTAAAAATATTCAACACCAACACTGTCATAGTCACCCTAGTCCTGTTTCTTATTAATGCTGTGGGTCAACATTTTGCCCTTATATTATACACTCAACTCTTGCTCTAGCAGCAAGAAGACGCGGGTTTGTGCCCAGGTTAGTACAAGGCTCTTTCTGCATGTTCTCTTCTGTGTGTGTGTGTGTGGGGTTTTTCTCCGGGTTCTCCGGTTTTCTCCCACACTCCAAAAACATGCAATATGGGGCTTGGGCAATTTGAAAACTTTAAATTGACCATAGCAGTGTGAGAGTGAGAGTGGATGGTTGTTTGTCTCTATAAGTGGATAAAGTGGTAGAAGAGGGATGGATGGATTATACACTCAATTATTAAGCAGAGAGTTAGCACAGCAAGCTGTAGTTTTACAGGATCGTGTGAATATAGTGGACTTCATTTCGAGGTCATTAAAATGAAATAATTATTTTGTATTGTGCATTTTCTCTCATTCATTATCTGACTCCCCCTTTTTTTTTCTTTCAGATTGATTTATTGACCATACGCAGGTGTTAACAATTTTATAATAGCAGCACAACCAATAGGAGCTTCGGTTCTCTCTTAAACCTCTTATGACCATCAAGATAATCAGGCCACCTGGATTTATATTGATTTTATGGCTGTAGAATTGTCAGAAAAGTATCAGTGAGTGAGTGCTTCTGCCCCTTTTTCCAAGACCACTTTCGATATCTGGCAGTTATTCAACCGTTTAGGGATTACAGTACTGAGAAGCTGACATCACAAACGTGTGACGCGCTGGTGAATCTTGTCTGTGATTGGACGGTCGTTCTGTAGAAAGTCCTGAGAGCTACCGAAATGACACGTCTGCTTTCCGGTACCCATCCATCCGTCTTCTACCACTTTATCCTCCACATGAGTGTCACATGGGGTCACACCCTGGACAGATCGCCAGTCCATAGTTTTGTATTTTTCTAGTATCAATAATAAGAAGTATGCATGCCAAATCCTGTCAGCGACGACAGGATTGGTAACAGAATGATTAAATGCCGTCATGTGCCAGATTTCTCCAGGGCTGTTAACAGAGTCTAGAGGAGAGGCAGAAGTGTTTTCTTCTCTCCAATCGCTTGATCTGCATAAACTTGTAATGTTATATGGAATTATCAATTATTAATGCCAAAAAGTCCTGCCTACGTCAGCTTTAAATAAGCATTTGGTGGTCCAATTTCACCGGAGGACAGTGGAGACTTTCAGGGCATGTTTCTGACCTCACCTTTAGTGTGCTGGAGAATCCTCTGGATCAGAACAGGATATTTGGTGATCCTCTGCGTGACCAACAAAATGCACTCTGGAATACTGAGCCTCCGCACAATGCTGCTGCTCATCGTCTTCTACACAAACACAGAGACACACTAAGGTGAACTCAGTTTTACTTTACACGGAGGATAACCACTACCAGATTCAGTCACAATAGCTCAATACACTGAAGTGCACGAGAGCTGACCTTAATGAAAGCCTGGAAGCGTTTGTCTTTAGCATGCAGGTCTTTGTAGAGATTAACGGCTTCATGGTGGCGACTGCAGAACCTTCCATAGGCTTTTTTCATACGATTGGCACTGCTGTCTGAAAACTAAACGTGAAAACAACAATCAAACAAGGAGGAAAAAGACATTCACACCAATGGCTCTCCTGCGATTACATAATATTAAACTTTACGCCATCAGTAAACACATGTTTGAGGAGGTCAAAGAATAAATGTGGAGAGCACATAGGCACATTGACAGAATCTACATTCACATGCTGATTCACAGGCAGTTAGTAGAGATTGCAGATGTAATTTCTGTAATTGCAACTAAGTAGTGAATGGAGATCGGGAGTTCATATAATCACTCTCTGTTGTAATAATAACAATAATACAGTTACGAAATACAACTGATGTTTTGTGCCCGTCCTCTGATCACCTGATTGACCAGGATGTCCCCAATGTGGCAGATCAAGGTCGTGTTCCTATTTTGTCCTTGACCCGATGAAGCTCTCTTCGTCTCCAGGAGTTTGAGGAGGAACTCCGTGTGTATGTGCAGCAAGTCGTCCAAAACGGGAAAAATCTACAAAAAAAGAATCAAAAGATTATAATTCAATGATGATCAAAATACAGGACTTTCCAGCAGATGACTTGAATTGTGCCATTCTGAAAGACTTTATCATTCTAAAATCACTGTGAAGGAGAATGTAAAAGTATGGTAAAGGGCTGATGAGCATTAAACTTTTCATTATTACTTGATGGAGTATTTTAAAGTTTGACAACACATTTCTTGCTCATTTTCAAGTTGTCATGCTCTGCTGGTTGGCTGGGAACAATAGCAAACTCCGGGAATAGAGAAAAAGAGTTAAATATGACCTACAGTGTGTCATATGGGATTGGATGTGGAAGAACAACAATATAGGTTTTGCGTGAATGAACTTTGACCTAACACTGGTTTCATCTAATAGACCCTCACTCTACCCTGCATGTCACCACAATGTGACTTTTGCCCAATTGCACAATGGGATTCCTAAACCACATATCGTGCAGCAACTGGGAACCTCAAAGCATTTGCCCATCATATACACAGTAAATAGATATTCTGTGGAATTTATTAGATGTATCACTATTAACTATTGTTTCTTTTTATTAGCCATTAATATTCACCTTTTCCAGAGTCTCAGTCTCGAGTTGAACCTCCTTCTGAAGGCCCTTAGAGTAGACTTCAGACATGATTTTCAGTGTCCTCACATGGTGGAACTCTGTCTGGTACAACTCTGTGGAGAGAAAACACTTATGTCAACATATATGAACACGACAATAGCTTTTACATCTTCTTCTTCTGTCAGCTTCTCCCTTTAGGGGTCGCCACAGCAGATCATCTGCCTCCATAGTGCCCTATTCTGTTACAACACCTGTCCCCATGTCCTCGTCCACAACGTCCATACAGCTTTTAGACTTAGACTTCCTTTTATTGTCATTGCACAGAAAACACAGCAGTGAAAACTGGCAACGAAATTTCGTTGCTTGGCAGCAGATAGTAAACCAACACATAGCATTGAATTGAAATGTCTTTTATCTTACTGTAATGTCTATACATGTATCCTACTTTTCAGCCTAACTGTGGTTAATAAAAAAATAAATAAGTGAGTGTTTTTATGTATATAAATATATATAAAAGTAGTGCAAAAAGAAAAACAGGAATGAAAATGAAAACTGTAGCAGCAATATGAAAATGAAAATAAAAAACAGTTAAATATTGCACAGATAGTGTCGGGGGGGGGGTCTGCTAAATTGTTATTTGGAATTTAGCAGTCTGATGGACAGCGGAAAGTAACTGTTCTTGAGTCTGTTTGTTCTGCTGTCGGTCGCTAAAATGACTAGAATGAGTCACACAGAACATATTTTACCATAGATGACGTCCTGTCTCTTGATTTCATCTTTCTTTAACGTTTTCAAGAACTTCTTATCCACCGTGCTGCTCCAAGAATCAGCTTCCAGATCTTTTACGTCACACTCGAACTCTTCCATCAGCTGATTGTCTACCACCTCAGTGTCTTCACATACGCACACATAAAGAGAGAAGGAGAGAGAGGCAGCTGTTAGATGAGTCTCACTGATAAACTTGGTTAAAACTAAACAAAAAACACTTGATTTACCGTTTGTGTGCACATGTGTGATGGGACAACCTTCATCAGGGAGAGACTCAGTTGAGGCATTGACTTTATTCCCTGGATGTAGAGCCTCGGTGGACTGAGATAAAAATTTCAGGCCTTTCAGTGGAACTTCATCTAACCTACAGGAGGCAAAACATTAACAATAAATTTATAGCATTTATAGTATAAAGCTATTTTCTAGTCTTGGCAACGACTCAAAGTGCTTTAGATTACAGCTGACTGTATAGCACTGTCTCTTTTAGCAAAGCTATAATGATTTCTCAATCGCTTTAACAGGACACGGGATCAACAAAATGCGGGAAACATGTATGCAGCTTTCAGGAAAAAAAATTAATGCTTAAAATCATTTATAAATAAATGTATGTTATTGGCGAAAGCTGTGTTGGTTCTATCCATTACACCAGGTTTATTCAAGTCAGGCTTGAGCATTACAGTATAGTACTGCATATAATCTAACCCTTCACATAGTACAGTCAATTAATTGGGCAATCTGTGGTTCATCTTACCAATAGATGCTCTAAAAAAAAAAAAAGAAGCCAGGAATTGAACCACCAACCACCTGATTTGTGCACAAACACACTATGCCGACTGATAGAGATGTGGGCAATGTGAGTGAACAGAATAGCTTTACAGCGGCTTACTAACCCTGCGATGTTGCTGGTGGAAATGCTCTTGGACAGGTTACTGTGTGGGTTGAAGATGCTGGGGTGTCTTCGTGGAAACATCAGCACAATCTGGTCATCCGGGGAGGTTGCCGTGGACCAGCGTTCACGTGACGAGGAGGAGGATGAGGATGATATTGAGGATGCTGAAGACGTAGCTAAACGGAAAGATCAGAGTCAAATGAAGGACGTCCTCTACTGGGAGAATTGCTTAGTTGAGGCATGCAGGTCTTTGTCAGATCAAACTTATAAAGTTCTCAATCCTGGAGTAATATAAACAGGAATCGAACACACAAACTTCAAGATGAAAGACACCCGCTCTACCACTGAGCTACCATTGGGTTCATGTTCATGTGCAAGTCTAATATCACATTTTTGTCATTGATCAAACACTAATCATATCTACAGTTCATTTTTTTAACATTTTATATAACAGATGTGAGTGTGTTTTATGGCCAGGTTCACTCATGACATGTGCCAAACAAAGACCAGATTCCAAATAGCTTTGTGGTCCTTCTGCAATCAGAGGTGTTGCAGGCCTCGGTCAGTGCAACACCTACTGTACTTGGTTCCTTACTGTTTTTTGTGCTCTTACATTTATTCCTCACGTTACCAGCTGACCCAGGAGAAACATCTGGCACCTGCGGCTGCTGCTGAAGACAAACACAGATGTTGACATGACACACCATGCATTGATGTTTACATGAAATACTCAAGAGGGGATAACTCTGCTGAGGTGTGGTTCAATGACGTACTGACACATAGTCAGTGCTCAGTGAGCCTTTTAGCACCCCCTGCTGGTTTACTTCCACTGGAAACATGGCTGCCAGCAAAGACACAACACATGGAACACATGAGTTGATGGTCTACTGCTGCCTCATTTGGTATGTTCGTGTCACTTGGGTAAATCCAACCAAAGGAATTCAAAAACATTTGAACTCACAGGAGATAATACATCAGAAACACTGATGTAAAAGTACTTTGATTTTCTATATGGGTTATTGTGCACAGTATCAGGTTCCAGTCAGAAAAGGCTGTCTAATAGCATGATAAAGCATCATACATATTATAAAAGATATTGTAGACTTGAATAGAGTAGATTTCATTAGGCAACTCTTGAGTTAAGTCATTAAATCTGTTGTTTTCCTTTTGTCAAAGTTTTCAGTGATTTGATGTCAGTACAATACAGCCAGACTTCAAAAAACCTTCACTATGGCTGTATTAACAGTTTTTTTTCATAATTGATTAATATGTCTATTATTATTGTAAAATGTTGATCTGTGTTCCCTACATGAAATACTGATGTTCTCAAACGTCTTGTTTTGTCCACCAACCACAATTACTCTGCTGATTTCTTTGTTATACGGAGTAAATAAACCGGCAGATATTCACATGTAAGAAGCTGAAAATCAGGAGTTGCTTTAATTATTCAAACAACAAACATTTAAACCAATGAATCCAATATCAAAACAGTTGTCAATTAATTTAAACTCTCTGTCTTCATAGGACAAACTTTATTCCTCTGTCTAAGTGAAAATCAAAGACACAAAAGTGTGTCAGACGTACCTTTGCTTTGCTTTTTGCACAGACAGACACACTCTCTCTGCAGCTCTTATGGACGTGAAGTCCACAGTCTGCAAACAACAAACAAGGATTCATCATTACATTCAAACACTTTTTTGGGTTTGTCTCATGTGTCCAATGACAGACAGAAGAGAAATGAGAACAGAATGCTGTCCACTTGTGACTGGACCTCTCAGGACGACTATTAACGCCACCTCTGAGTCTCTGTGACTTTGGCCACAGAAAAGAAGCCTTTTTTTTTATTCACAATAATTTAAAAATAAATAAAAGAGAGGAGAAGACATACTGTTGCAATGGAAAGTGTCCTTATTGTGCAGAGGTTTGGTGCAGTTCTGACAGGCTGTGGAAAGAGGCGGACTGACTGCGACAAAGAGATGACCACTCGCACTCTTCTTTTCTCTCTCTTTACTCTCTTGTTCCTTCTCACCTCTTCTCTCCTTTTCTTTGTCCTGGAAGACATCAAAGAGGAAGAGAGAAACGGATATGAGTCACGACAAATAACATATTCTCAGATAATCACATAATAGTAAAAACAAGGATATTATCTATTGTGCTATTGACTGCAGGTCAGATAATTGACAAGCATAAGACATGACATCTTTATTTCTGTGAGGAACTCATTTCAGGCCACAGTGAATGTTTTTTGCTCCAGGCTGGTGCAGAGGTTCTCACCTTGCCTTTCTTGATCATCTTACTACGAATGTAGCTGAACGTCCGCCTGATCTTAGGGCCTCCTTTTCCCTCGGTGTCGCTCCGCAGAGGGCCCGGATCCTCCTCTGTAATACTGACAAAAAGCACAGAGCTAAAATGAAGCCAGTGAGCTAATTATTATCCTGGGCTCAATCAAATACAATGAAATCAATATTCATATCCATTCACTTCAAATGCAGTGGCCTCATGCTGTTGCTCTGGCATGCTTGCACTGCATACAGCAAAGGTTGAGCAGGCCGACATATTTTGGTCCGTATATATATATATATATATATATATATATATATAAAAACACAGTGCCATGCTATAGATTACAGACGACGTGAACAAGTACCTGCAGTCCACTGAGCCGGAAGTGCTGGAGAATGAACTGCTCTCTATGGGAAGTAAAGAGAACAATCGTCAAACCAGGTCAACACGGGTGCTGTTGGTACTGTTTCTATCATTTACGCCGCCAAACATCGAGAACCTCAATTCACTATGTGAAAACCACTTAAATTAAAAGCAGCGGTGACAGGAAAAGAGCTAAAATGTTGAACGTGGCTTTTGCAAGAGCACAGAGGGGAGGGGGAGAGAGCTCAATGGTTACAGCCTAACTTTTCATCACTTGTAGACAGCACCTGATGCTGAGAAAGATTTAATTGGGTGAGCCTTTACTCAAGTGCTTGTACTGGCAGCCATGTTTTAAGTAATAGTGAGCACCTGTGTGTCATGGTTTTTGATGCAGTGCAGTCAGCACTGACTTGGTGTCAGTACCACACTTCAAAATCCTGAACTTTACCTTTTAAATTAGGTTTTTTAAAAAAGGAAGAGTGTTAATCGAATCCAGGCTTTGAGTGCCTCTGAACACAGACAGGAAACTACAGATCATTTCATAATTGTATCCTTATCTTATCGTATGACTCAATAATGTTTGTCCACGACCATCTCAAGGAACGACAAGGCTAATGGCATTTGGCGAAATCTGTAGCTCCAGGGAGAATTAAACACATTCTCAGCAGCAACTGTCGAGAATAGTTACAGGGCATTATGTTGCCAGAGGAAATATAGAGCCATGTGAAAAGAAGCGGAACTAAGAGACGGGATGATACGATGAAAAATGTAAGAAGAGAAACTGGAAGTTCAATAAAACAAGAGACTTAAAAGTGCAGGGAACAACGAGACAAAATGAAACAAAAAAAGGTTAATGACTCAAAAATGTAGAACTCACCCTCAATATCATAGTGACTGATGGGAACCATGGAGATGGATTTGGTGAGATTTTGGTGATTTTGATGGAACATAGCAGGACAGCTGGTTGTCACTGACAGAACCTGATGTGATTTCTTAAAAGCACACGTGGAAAATAACAGTTAAAAGTGCACCAGTCTGTTACTGACAACAATCTATATGAATGTATTTTACTAAATGCATTTTAAGACTTACAGCTGCAGTAGACCGGATTGCAAAATGAAAAGAAAAGACAAATAGCTGATTGTTGAGTCTCATCCCCAGATATATAAACACTAACAATATGATTATGTTGAATTGCATATGTCGTCCTATTTTTTCTATAAACACTTGTGTTCAAAAGAACTGAATGGAAAACATGATTTTGCACACTGATTTTGTAAAAATTAAATATTTAGTTGATCCAAAAAGGAGCACCTGTCTTTCCTTGAGCAACAAGAGTGTAAAACGCATCCATGTTGAGTTGTTTTCTATGTAACTTCAAAAGTACAATGAAAGAACAATGTCCGAGGTGAATGAGACTCTACATTGACATAAATACAGCAACACCCACACACACACACACACACACCTGGCTATCAATGCTGCTGCCGTCTCCCTCCTGTTCCTCCTCGGTGAGAGAGACCAGCGAGCCTCTCTCATGGCTGTCCAAGTGTAAACTCCTCCCTGCTGTCCTCTCTTCCTGGTCACCCAGCCTGGGACATTGAGTCTGGAACCCTGCTCTCTGCACCTCCAGTCCCTCCAAACTGTAGCTGTGTGTAAAAGCACAACAAATACTGTGGAAGGGTTTGACCATGGTGTTGTGCAGCTGTAATTTATGGGCATTTTGAACATGTTCGTGTTACACGCCAGTTAGAGTTGACGATGTGTGGTAATGGAAGGACAGATTCCATCCAGCTAGAGGTGGAAGCAGCTTATTGTTATTGACCATTGGATATTACCTTCTGCTGTCTGTTTGCTCCTGATGAGGATGATGTAGGTTGGATGGACACCAGCTTACACTAGAGAAAGTTGCAGGGAGGACGGATGGTAATGGACGATGAAACAAAGAAATAATTAGATGTTTGACAAGGGATTAATAATGATGATGATGATGATGATGACGTCGCCACAATGACAGTGATGTGTCATTTTGTTTAGTAAGGCCCTATCTACTGAAATGACATGATGGTTGAGAAGTGCACAGAGGGTTAAGTTCAGGTGTTTTGAAGTGTGAAGAAGTCTCTTGGATGAGAGACCTCTTCAAGAAATCTACAAGTCCAGTTGCTACTGATTCAATGACTTTTGGAGATTTTAGCCCCTTCACAAAAGGCTCACATGATACAATCTCCATCCGGAGAGAAAGTTTCAATATCTGGCAGTCAATCAACTGTTTAGGAATTACGGTACAGAGAAGCTGACGTCACAAACGTGCGACACGCAGGTGAGCTTTGTCTGTGATTGGACGGTCTTTCCTGGGGAAGTCCTGAGTTACCGTAATGGCAAGTATATGGGCGCAAAGCTCTGTTCCTTTGCTTTCCGGTATCCGTCCATCTGTCTTCTACCGCTTTGTACCCAAATGTTTAAATGCACTTTTGTAAGTCGCTTTGGATAAAAGCGTCTGCTAAATGACATGTAATGTAATGTAATATCCTACACAAGGGTCACGGGGTGGTGCTGTGCCAAAGCTGACATAGGGCGAAAGGCGGGGTCACACCCTGGACAGATCAGCAGTCCATGTTATTATTTTTTCCTAGATATCGCAAACAGTCTCTAATTTACGGTAATAAGAAATAAAGGGTTAAGCAGCAGTTCCGTGACCCCTCTCGCTCCATTTTTTTTTTCTATGTAGGTACTATTAAGCGAGTGGCTAACAAATTACAGTGTAGAGTCAGAAATGACTGTGGGATTAAGCAGTAAATATACTCATACGATATTGGATAGTGGCTGTAGAGTTTATTTAGTGAGCTTTTTGTTTGTTTAGTGGCTAAAATCTGTTTTCCTTGAGTCTCTGCTGGCGGCACACAAGCAGCTATCCCAACTATCAATCCACAGCTGTAAGAAGAGGTGAAGAATGTGAGGTGTGAGGGTGATGCAGGTGACGAGTGAAAAGTGTACCTTCTCCTGTGGAGCTTGGGTCTCTTCAACTCTCCTAACAGGCTGTTGAAAGAACTGCAAGAAGAGAGAGATGGACTGTACTCAGTCAGAGAGAAGGGGCAGAAGCGGGAGGTGAGGTGGACAACAGTCCGTTTAAACCTCTTTAGAAAACAGCCACGCTTGTTCATCCACTGCCCTTCAGGTATTAGTGTGCAACTGCTTTAATGTTCCTTCATTTCTCATCATTCCCAGCATTACCATGCTTGCTATGGCAGTCAATAATCAAGTGGCGAGTACTGGTACAGCACATCTAGTGAAGGTCCTCTACGGAAGCATGCAAACGTGACTGCTCAACGTAAGTAATAAAATAAGACTGTATAAACTGTATAAAAAACAATTTGAGTAATGAGCATTCAAAGGAAAAAACAGTTCAGGAGATAAAAATGAAATGCATTCATTAAATTCAAGCTAAATAAAGAAAAAACAGGAAGAAAACTTGTTTACCTGCGTCGTGTAATTTCAGCAGCAGCGTTGTTCCTGACTGGCTCCCAGCTATGACGACGAAATGGAGACATGGATCGAATAGAGACTCGCAAGATGGCAGAGGCAACAGGGTTTTCTGGCAGCTGGTCTTTTTTTTCCTCTTCTTCTTCTCCTCCTCCTCCTCCTACCATCTCTTTGTCTCTTCCTAAGATTTAGAACAAAGTATGATCATCTTTTTGCCCGTGATGCTATTTATTCTTTTTTTTTTCAATCACATTGTTTTCTTTTTTGAAAGAAAATGGGGATATGGAGCACTTTAGTGGCCAAAGAGTTACAGAATATGCAGCGTGACTAGAATCCTGCAGTGGACTTTTACTGCAACTAATCCTGAAGAGGAAGATGTGTTGCAAATAAGTTTGTAAAAGGTCTGGAAAAACACGACTTACATTACATTACAAGTGTACTTTCACAGACACTAAGAGAAGTACAATTTAAGGGCATTTTAATTATACACTCTACCTTGGTCTTCAGTTTCTGACTGCAAGGACAATCTGCAGCTCTGGGTGTCCACTGAGTGAGGTGCACCCACTGACCAAATCCCCTCACTGGGACTGGGGGTTCCCAGCTTTAATGCATCCTCTGCAGAGGAGACAGAGTTGCTCACCCCTCGGCCCCCACGTTCAACACAGGGGGGAGGGTCAGGCTAGAGAGGAAATGGAAATAAGACAATTGAGAAAAAACTACATATATGACAGAAACTCTTATTTTGATTATTATATTCCTGTATATAGACTTTCTAGTTACCGCTCACTACTGAGTCAGTATCTAAGTTCCCCAAATATTGTGCTTTACGGGATAGTTTGTTAAATGTGGTGGTATGTGGAGACATTTGCAGACAGAAAAACTGATTTTAACCACTTAAAAGGCTCACATGATCGTCAAACCTACACTTGCTTAAGCCTGTGATACCTTAAGAACACGTTTGCTGCTTTATCTCGTGGTTAGGCCGTCTTCTGCAACTCCAAACTGAAGTTTGTGCTGCTCTTGTAGCCGCACACTTCCGACACCACTGGTGAAAATAGAGTGACTTTACATCACAGCAAACCAGAGTGCCTCCACCAGAAAGTTCAACTGTGCTGTTTTGTCACTTTGGTGAAATAATTTGTTTGGTTGGATTAACAGTGTGGAATTGAAGCAGACATTAGACAGATGGCTTACATTTCTTTCCTTGTGTCACCACTGGTAGCCGTGTTTTCAGTGAGTGAGCATTTGTGTCTAAAACTGTCCTAAGCTGCGGAGGACATGCTTAGTATAGTCAGCTCTGACTATAGCCTCATTCCCAACAAGCAGCACAGTGATGGGCAGTTGAGCTGGCCAGTTACACCCTAATCTGGCTGTCTGTGCTTCCACTGTGGTGTGTGTGGGATGGATACAAAAATCACATACAGCTAATTATGCAGCAAAATCGAAGAAACATTGAGTTTCAACACTCAACGAGATAAAATTTAAAATACATTTTAAAGAAATTAATTTATAGTTAGGGTTACCAGGGGTTACTTTAGTCAGTATATGCCGGCTTTTGGCCGTTGTCACGTGAATCTGGCCTCCAAAAATAATTGTCACCGGCCAGAATGTCTGGTGGAAAAAATGATTAAGGGGCCGTCCACACAGAAACTCGTTTAGGTGAATATGCATCCTTTTTTTTTGCTGGAGATGCGTTCCGTCCACACGGAGGCGGCATTTTAGGACCTGAAACGGTATTTTTTTTAGCAAAATCTGAAGACGGCAGCCTCACGTTGTGTTTGGAGATTGAACATCCACAGTATGTATCGGACAGTAAATACAGCCGGATGGATCGCACTGTGCGGCAGTATGTTCAGTCGAACGCTTCCTTTCAAGGAGGAGTGCAGTCCTTCTCTTAATGATCCTGGATTAAAAATGAATCAAAGAACATGATGACACCGTGACGATGTTTCACCGTCCTAAAAATCTGAACTGGTCTAAAGGTGGACTACAACGTCACTCTATGCTTTAACGTTTGGCCCTTGTTATTCATAGTTTATGACCCTATGTCTATGTAGGAAAGCAAGTGGTTTTGCTCTGGTCCCAGCCAAGCTGCATACAGGAGACTATTTCCAAGTTGGTTACATAACACTTGTTTCACCAGGTTTTCCCATTTAATTTTAGAAATGTGCAGAGGTGTGTTTATTCTGATAGAGAAAAGTATGTTATTAGACTTAAAGTGAATTTTAAAATGAGGTTGTATGACATACTGACACATTTGCAAACTGATGATACAGTGTTTCCTCCGTTGCTTTTGTGTGTGTGTGTGTGTGTGTGCATATATGGATATGTAAGTACCGTGGGGTTTCAGTCAGGGCCTTCAGTAAAAAAACAAAACACGCACAAACACAACCACATACAAAACACACTATTATGCACTATATTCACGAGACAGTTGATCTGCAACAACCATAGCGCACACACACACCACTGCGCATCTATAGGCTACTGCATCATTACCACCACATCTTCCGTTATGTCACTCAGCAATTTCACAAGCCACTATATGACACAAAAACAAGCTTCCACATAAGCATAGGCGTCAGCTACACGGGGAACACGTTCCCGGCACTATTTATGATCAACAGTTTTGTCCTCACCACTTCTAAAAAAAATTATAAATTTATCATTAACACTCGAACTACCGGAAATGATGTACCTCTTCGGTGTAGGTCTTTTCTCCAAACGATTGCCGTGAAAAGTGCACACGAAGGAGATCAGAAACATGATCGATTGGTGGTGTTACTGCAGTGATCATAACTTACTTCAAAACCCACCAAAGGTTCAAACGTCGTTGATCACAACAGCGGGGGCTAACGCCAGACACATCGCTGGGCCTGGGGCGTTCTGTCACTATGCATCAAATTTTGATTGTCTGTTGACACACGTCAGTCAAAGGCCAGCAATACTACTAGAGCAGGTCCACGGAGCTATGATGCGTTTAATGACATATGGAAAATCCAGCTCAGCTTCACAAAAAATAACCATATTCTTTCTGGAAATATAATCATAACATACTGAAAAGGTAATTGAATTCAGACACGTTCAGACACACATTAATAATAACAACTTCAGCTGGAGAAGAATGGCAAACATATTCATAAAGTGGGCGTGAATTTTAATAAATGGGGCCTTTTGTTCAGTGGTTAAAACCTGCTAAGTCTTTCCCTTTCAAAACAATGTTTATTTGCAATACTGTACGTGTGTGGGTGTGAGTGTTATAGGAGGTTTTGTACCCTTTTAAAGACGCCGTCGTCCAGCTTAGTGCTGCCTTTCTCACGGTCATCGTCACTGTGCAACAAACACACAGGCAGACTATCTTCTCTGTCTGGATGGATGTCTGAAAAGAAAATAAGGAACAGAGTAATAGGTGGGGAGAGAGGGCAGAGACCAAAACATCATAGTAATTCATCAAGATAAGAAACTGACCAGAAAGTAGTCACATGGCTTTTGATGATCTTTGATTATCTTTGATTTCACGTTCTAATGGGCGACGTTCACGTCAGTCTTACCTGCATATGCTGCCACAGGACGCTGTTGAGGGCAGGGTTGGACAGGGTAGAAAACATCTCTCTTCCTCTCAATCTAATAAACACATGATTGAAAAGAGGTTAGAACACAACATTAGATGAGCATAAAACAGGGACAGTGAAGTGAAGTTGTCACCATAAAGTTCTCTGTAAAGAAAATAAGTGTTTAACTATGGTACAACACAAACCGCCCAATCACATACTGTTTGTGTTTTGGTCTCACACGATGGCGTTATGATGAACAAACAACATCTCACCCAGAAAATGCAGAACAAAAGACTCACGCTGTCTCAGATGCACAGGAGAACAGATGAGTCTTTAAAAGAGATTTAAAATTTGACAGTGTAGGGGCCTGCCTAATGTATAATGGCAGTCCTTTCCACTCTACAACTCAGGGGCTTTAACTGCGAACGCTCGGTCACCTCTGAGCTTCAGCTGTGATTTAGGTACAACTAAGAGCAGCTGAGCAGCTGATCAGCTGATCTTAGAGAGCACAAAGGCACATAATGGCTGCAGCAAGTCAGAGAGTGTGTCATCATGCACCAGAAGACCCACCCTCTGATACATATACAAATACTCATTCATAGGATTTTAAACATATCATTGTTCCACCGCTGCAATGACGCACTGTCTCTCTGATTCAAATTACAGATGTGGACACATTTTTTTTGGTTCCCTTGCGGCATATAAATTAGAAGCCCTGCAAAGTTACTAAATTAAAAGCAATCGTTTCATGCATACCTGCATGCCTTTAGTATGTGATTGAGTGAACCAGCAAAAGTGTCAAAATAAACCATTTATTGTTTATTTTACAAAGCGGTTCACACTGGATGTGTGGCGTGTGTTGCGGCTGTGCTGTGTCTTGCTTCCCATCTGCTGTGTTTCACTCGCACCACAAATTAGGATTATGAATTTGTTTTCTAAATTCACCTCTGACAGAAAATGTCACGTGATTTCAGTTCACTGAGATGACAAAAATGTGTTTATGTTGTATATTTTTCCTGTGTTCAGATTCAGCCGAGACACCACAGCTACGGCGAGAGGTGTCAGTTTTATGTAACCATTCTGGTAGAATGTCAACATCATTATTGACAGATCTTTTTGCACCTCATACATGCAGTGCCTCAACACTCGTCTGCGCTGGTGTGAACCAGACCTACTATGACTGGACAGATTTTTGGTAGCACTAAAAAAAAAAGATTACAAATAATTATATGAAGCATTATATTCACGTTTCAAACGTATCATGTTTCAAAACTTTTGGTGTATTTCTGCACTTAAAACTAACAATCATGAAAACGTGGGTTCATCTCCAACAACTACCAGGGAAATCTCTATATTTAACAGAGGAGTCTGGTGTATTTAGGGACAGCACCGCTGATGAGGAGCGGCATCACAGACCGCTGCCGCTGTAGTCTGTGGAGTAGGAGTCAAACAGTGTCGAAGTGTAGATGAGTTAAAACTACTTAACAATCCTAAAACGTGGATTAATCTCCAACAACTACTAGGAGTCTGGTGCATTTAGCACAGTAGGGCTGCAAAAATTAATAAATTAGTAATAATTAATTAACAGACATTTACTGTATTGAAAACAGGGCAACAGGCAGGCAACAAACTAAACCTTTATAACAAAAAAAGCAGGATTTGGTCTTCTTAAGGACTACTGGTCCTAACAAGATCCTTAAGAGGAAATACACACGCACACACAAATCTACCCACCTTAATCAACACCACATCTACAGTGGTCTCTCCACTGACATAGAAGTTATACCGCCGCCTGTGTCTCTCGTACATGCTGCATTGACGTGTCAGCACACTCAATGCATATGAACAAATCTGTGGGTTAAAATCTCCACAGTATCATGCCTCTCTTTACTGCAACTCGGTCACGGAAACCACAAATTTGATCTGCTAAGGTTCTGTTCCCAGAAGAAGGAAAAAAAGAGTCCATCTGGCAGTTTGCGGAGCTGCGGGCTGCTAGGTTTTTTTTTCTCTTAGCCAAAGAGGGTGAAAAAAGAAAGAAAGAAGGAAACAAATCAGATTAACTTTGGAGAGAACTGTGCAGCTAAAAGTTCCATTGGCACAAACTGATGAAAGGTCAAGTACTAATCTCAGCATCGAAGCAAAAACAAGCCCCATAAATCCACATCACGGTGTGTTTAATCCAGTAAAGTCTGCTGATCTGCTGCTCCTTCCCAGTGCAGTTTGGGGCTGGAAAATGAGCTTCACTGCCCACATCTGTTCAGCACAGCAGCCACTCCCTCCATCCCACTCTCATGCATACACAGACACTCCACCCATCACATCTGCACTTCACTTTGCAAACAAGCTCTTTCTTATCTACTTACTTCCTCACAGCTCAGGAACAATAAGGGCTGTATCACATATATTTCACAATACTACTGTTGGTTTAAAGAAAAAAGAAGCACAGAATGGTTTAGGGCCTAAATGCATTTTTGGTCTGAACTCTCCAGACATGTCAGATCATCTGGGATGGCTTTACTTTCTGACCCTAAAGTCAGATCTTAAGATGGAGAAGCAGCATTTAGTTTACTTGTTCCAAAGAAGTTGAACAAGACACAACTCTTTGGCAAAGCCTTTTATTTTATTTTCAAAAGGTAAAGTAGGCAGCATGATATAAATCAAGTGACACGAGAGAGAATGTACCTCAGTTTACAGCTTTACACCTATTGTCACATATCACAGGGGACGCCCATTAGCTGTTGTAGTACTAGTACTGTATCTACTTTTATAAGGAAGAGTTTTAGAGATGGAGAGATTATGAAATGTATACATGAAATGACTATGCGTCTCTGTGCTCAACTGATGAGAAGCTCAACACAGAAACCAAACAATCTCTAAACACAACTGTTTTAATAAGCTACAAATGAAATGACACTCAACAGTCAGCTTTTTATCCCCAAAGCAATCCTGCCTATTGCAGCTTTAAGTTCTTTCCGTGTGCAATTATTCTTTCTGTAGCCACTGAACAAAGCACTCACGTGTAAATGTAACCAAAGAATCCGCCGTAGCAGACACAAACAGACAGACATCTGGAAGTATTTACACCTGCATTGACCACAAGGGGTCAGCAAAGGGCACATGAGGACAATGTAAAGTGAGCAGGTGAGTGCATACCTCTCTAAACGAAAGCCTTTATGTCTCTCTGGTGAGGACCAAGAGCCAGTCCCAGTGCTCACCCTCGCACACTCACAGACTTTATAAAACATGAATGGAAAAATCAGTGAGGGCCTCGGTCTGTCCCACTGTCACTGCCAACTGTGAGCACGTTATGGCCACTTTTCCCCACAAGTGGACAATTTCTGCAACATTGCCTGAGGGAATTACCCACAGTTCATAGCAAGTGGGTGACAAACCAATCGGCCATGTATGATGGCAGCATTGAAAGAAAGCACAGACGGTGCAACCAACCATGACGGAAAGTAGTCAGAGGATATTTGGAGGAATGTAAGAATAAGTTACTTCATCTACCATATATTCAAATTTTGTCCAAAAGAGTCAATTTTTAGAAGGTAAACAACCTAAAAACAAGAAGAAAAAAAAAAATACAACCCTCTGCCAAAGCCACTTGGTAACATGTCTAGCAAGTTTAACAATTGTTTTTGTTTTGTTTTTTTAATCCTCAGGACACCAATCAGATCAGATCACCACCAAAATCTTATTAATGCCAAGATTTCTCTAAAACCTTGGCATAATTCTCTGGTCAGGGCACAAATTGACTCTCAGTTGCTTTACATGTTCTTGACGAACAGTGATGTCCCACATGCATAAACCAGCCATCCGTCGCGGGGGGTGCTGTGCCACTCTCAGCTGACATAGGGCGATAGGCTGGGTACACCCTGGACAATCCATCGCAGGGCCACACACATAGAGACAAACAACCATTCACTCTCACATGTCCAATTTACCTAATCCCCATATTGCATGTTTATGGACTGTGGGAGAAAGCCGGAGTACCCGGAGAAAACCCACGCACACACGGGGAGAACATGCAAACTCCATGCAGAAAGGCCCTTCTTCCAACTGGGGCTCGAACCTTGGTCTTCTTGCTTGCTAAGGCAAGAGCGCTAACCAGTACACCAACTGTGTGGCCCAAAACCAGGATTATATAACTGTCTCTGACAGAGTGCATCTATAATATGGCTTCAGCCTCAAAATTCTTGCCTCGAGTTGCTAGGCTCCCTCCCGCTAGGCTCCCAACTCTTGTGGGAATATGACATAGGCAATTCCCACAATTGACATAGGCATATTTGGACCCTATTTTGTGTCTCTCTCCGCCGGCCGTAGTTATTATTAATGTGGCCCCTGACTTATAAGAAGAAGTAGTTCCTGAATGTGGTTGTGCTGGCACAGTGAACTGTAACACCAACCAGAAAGGAGAAGTTGAAAAACAGAAAGTGTCCAGAGAGTGATAGTTTGCAGCCAGTCTGGTGCCTTTTTTTTATCATTATTATTATTAATAAGAATAATAATAATAATAATAATAATATTGTATGCAATGTAGCAGTCTGGGACATACAGTAATGTGCAAAAGTTGTTTTAGCACTGCTATAATGACCTTACAGTGTAATTATTTCTCAGTCACTTTGCTGGAACACATCCAGAATATATGTATGTATGCAGCTTTAAAATAACACATTTTCTGCTTCTACAGGTTAAAGTGGTAGTGTGACCTACCCTCATACTTGAGTAATAGCACAGCCCTGGCTCTCTTAAACCTGGAGTGGAATCCTAATTAATGTTACTGGTAAAACCTATGTTTTTCAAGAAATATCTGCCATGAAAAAGTATTTAACGCCAGTTCATTCTACACATTTGAGCTTTACCTACACAAGTTGTGTGAGTTCAACTCAGACCAACCTTCCGTCACATCATTCCAGTCCAAATGCCAATGATCAGAGAAACACAAAAACAGCAAAGCTGTTACCGTCAGTCAGAGTATAAACTCACCTGCAGAGTGTGTGTGCAGTCCAAGTCTCTACTGGTCTGTTCATTCTCTTCTTGTGCTACTAGGAATGATTCTGCTTCTGTAGAGGAAAGATTATTATCATCATGAAACACATAACATTTGTTTTTGTTTGTTTGTTGAACTGAAATATTCTACATATTGAGATTACGAGTCAAACATGAATCAAAATAAAACGTCATGACATTTATCATGACTTGTCTTATATGTTTGTTGTTTTGGTCCCTTTCCCAAGCACTACAAAACACAGACATTGTCAAACACCACCAGTTCCACACAGTCATTTTTTTAGGGCTTTTATGGTTAGTTTAGAAAGGGAGGGTTAGTAGATAGTATTTTGTTTGCTTTTGTTTAAAAAAAAGTAATCATGATGTCGGCTTGTTGATTAGGCCCTGGTTCACCCCAAGGTCTTAGCTACTGGTTATTCTCACTTGTGTCTCAATAAACTGTCCACATCATTACCATTTCTCAGCCCACCTCTAGTTTCGCTGTCCAATGCTAAGTCTTGATGATATCATCAGGTTGCCTGGAGACAGAGCTCCATACAAAGATCAAGCGGGATCAACAATTGTCTCACTCAGACTCCCTCTCCCACACATGCACGCACAGTCTCCGCACTGTTACTGACATCATTCCTCCGCCACTCGCTTCCCTCTTTTAACTCTGAAAACAATGCCGCTAAAATATGACGCTCTATTAAAAATGGAGGGTGACATTAAAGGGCTCTGATTTAAGCAAAAGTTACCCTACATGGACTAGGGTTTTACACTGCTACACCTATCATGAGATACTATGATTGCAGGAAAATTAAATGAGTCATTACTTTAATTAATATAATTGTCTATGGTTGTTTAATTTAATTTAATTTAATTTAATTTAATTTAATTTAATTTAATTTAATTTAATAATTGGCAATCTGGCCTACCTACCGATGTTGCTGAATGTTACTTCAGTTAATTTTATACATGACTTTGAAGGAATAGTAATAAGTGTGGGTGCACAGGTTTCTCATACGTTATCAGCATCTCACATACAGCTGACTGCGCTCTGTGTCCTCCCTGTGCCGAGGGTAGGGGCAGACATGCTATCAGTGAAAACAATGCTGTCAATCGTGACACAACGAAAAGATTTTAGCCACAAAGCAAATGGCTGACGTCATAAAATCTACCCCATCTGAAGTGAATGGCGTCTTAAACATACGATTGCCACTTTATCTTGCTGTTATATAGCCGTTTGTAAATCGCTCACTCTCCCACACGAGATAGAAATCTGTGATTTTACATTACTACACAAAAGGAGACGTTGATACACAAAGGAGACGTTGACCCTTGTCATTCTGTGACATTCAGATTTTCCTAAGTGACAAAACACACCAAACGAGGCCATAGTCCAGTCCAATATAGACTTTCTATGTGAACTTTGGGGCAGGAGAGTATACTGTTTACACAGCATCACATGTTTTTGTGGAGTTTGAAAGGGCTGTTTAATGGAAAGATAAAGCAGCAAGTTCCAAGCTGGCAGCTATGTTTTCATTCAGCACAGTCAGCTATAAGACACATGCCTTATGAGGTCCAGTAAGTACCTCATCCAAACACACTTAAAATAAATCTGAACTCTCCCTTCAGCATTATTTTCATGTAGAAAAACACTGTATGTGATCATGTATGATAATCTTGCATCAGTATACATAGCATTTAACTGATTAATTATCAATACATTTCTGCACTTCATGACTGTGATGTGTTTGAAGACAGACAGCAAAGCTGATACATACCTGTGACAGATGTGTCCTTCACTGTGACTGTGTTCTCTGCCTCCTGTTCCCTTTCCAACTTATTCCTTTCTCTTTCCTTCCATCCGTCTACTGCATCCATATGGTCCTTGTCAGACAAAGCATCCATATCAGCCACAACCACTGACCCATGATCTTTACTTTCAACCATGGCAACAGCTGGGTTCATGTCCACTTCGGACTGCGATGACTGGTATTCGCTTGTTTCCAAAGTCACAGGAAAAGTCTGTTCGTCTGGACCGTTATCAGCCACAGGAGTCGGGTCACATAGCGCGACAGGAAGTGTTGAAGTGTGACTCTCCTCCTCAAGTGTAGTTTTAAGCACCTGTGGCTCGCTCTCATGCTCCTCAGTCCGACAGTTTGAGTCTGACATGTCCATGGTACCTTCACTTCCCTCTGTATTATCCAGACTTTCATGTCTCTGCTCTCCTCCCTCACGCCAAACAGTTGGACATTCAACATGAAGACTTCCATCTCCACCCTGCAACTCTTTCTCTTGAAGCTGTGAACTTAAAAGTGGACAAGCGCTCTCTGTCAGACATTGGTCATTGTCCATCGGATCTTGCCCTGTGTCCATAACAGGACAAGGAAGTTGGCTTTCTGTCAGCACGTGAGGTTGGCTGTCTGTGCTGGCTGTGACGCTTTCATTTGCTTCTGGCACAGGCTCTGCATAAAATCCACCAGCTTCTTCTTCCAGCACTGAACATAAAGCGAGTTTGTTTTGTGCAGTTGCATTGCTTGTTTCTTTCGGCAGTTCTTGGAGGCTAGGAGTGTTCGAGAGGCTGACATCTGCCTGTTCTCTGAGACGAAGCTGTTCTGCTCGCAGCTTTTCTGTCTCACTTTCATAACCTAACTCTACAGAATGGGTCTCTCCCGTCAATGTATCAGTCGGTGACACAGTGGACAGTCTGTCTTTGTTCGTCAGCTGTGTAGACTGAGTGATGCCAGATAAATGCTCTGTCAGCCGTCTACAAGTATCAGTGGAAATGTTAGCATCTTGGGCTAAGGGTAAATCATTTTGGACGTCTTTGCTTGGTGACTGCTGGTTGAGCTCTATGCTCACCATGGCTGACGCTATTGCTACAGTCACAACTGCTACTGCTGTTGCAACTAGATTTCTATCGTGGTTTAAAGTTTTTTCTATGTCTAAGGAAGGAAAGTGCTCATCCTCCACCATTTTCCTTTGGACTATGGAAGATGACTCATTGCCATGCACTGTTCCACAATCATTTTCTTCACTCTTCCTTTTCCAAACTGTATTCTTACTCTCTTCCACCCCACCCACCAACAGCTCATGTCTGTTTTCCTCCTTGCACTGCTGATCTGTCAGCATCCCATTATGCATTAAATAGCCCCTCGCCTCAGTTGCCTCAGTCCTTCCTTCCTGTATTTGAAGTGCTGTACCTTCACATGGCAGACTCACAGCTTCTGTTTCCGCAGATATTTGTTTTGGTTTGTTTAAGTCCAAAGATTGTACTTGCTGTATATTCTGTTCAGAGGACACCACAAGACACAAATGCTCTCTGGTTTCTTTGGAATCTGAAAAAAGTTCCTTGGATTCCAACAAACCTGTCTGGTTCACAGATGCTTTATCAACAATTAACAGCTCCCCACTTCCTCCATTAGCCATTGTTTGTGGGACCAGACTGGCAGTCATCTTTGATTGCAGCTGTGAACGGTCAAACACTTCCTTTCCAAATACTTGCATAGTCATAATTTCCTTGCCATCTACCTTTATGTTGTCCATTTGATCAAGGCCTGAGGCAGTGGCAGCAGAATCTGGGTTAAATCCATCTTGTCCACAAACTGTGGTGTTCTCGTCTTCAGATGAGTCGTTCGTCTTCAATGTCTGTGACGATGTGACCTCAATCAGGTCTCTTTTCCCATGGTCTATGGGACTAGTAGAACTGGACTGTGAGTGTGGAGGGTCACACACGGGTCCAGTGGTGTCCCTGGTGTCCTCCGTCTGCCTGGGGAGCTGCATGAAGTCTTCCACTGTGTCCTCTCTGCTAGCTGGTTCAGGGGCAGCTGTAAACTGGATATGTGACCTTAGCGTTTGATCCTTGGCTTCAGACTCCAACTGGAGACTCAAACCCGTCGCTTGTTCTCTCTGTGACTCACTCTGACTCTTAGACTCAACACTAGAGCTAGAGCTAAGCTTAGGCTTACCGCCTCCTCTCCTCCCTTTCTTCTGTCTCCTCTTTTTCCGTCCCTTCCCTCCTTTCTCTTCACTCTTTGGCTTCTCGTCTTCTCTCTCTTCGATGTCTGTAGTCTCACTGCTCTTTCTGCTGTAAGTGGTCACTGTTTTACTGACCTCCTCTTTGCCTCCCTCCACTCCTTCCTCCTTCCACTCTGGCCCTACTTCCTTCTCTGGCTGTGATTCGTGTACTTCCCGTCTTTGTGCGGCGGGCCCATGTGATGGTGCTGGCTGTGCTCCAACAGCATGTGGCTGACTAAGTGCTGTACACAGCTGACAAGAACTAAGACCATGTTCTAACAGCTGTGGAGAAGTCAAACCACAAGCTTGTGGTGTATTCAGATCACACTCTGCCACTTTTATCTGCTCATGTTTTTCTTCCTCCATTTTGTCACTGTAGTACCATATTGATCGGGAGTTCACTTCCTTTCTGTTGGAGTCTTCACTGGCACCCAGTTCCAGATTTCCACTCTGAAACCAAACAGTTTTTGCTAATCCTTCTCGTTCATGTGAAGGTGATCCCTCTTGGCTTCCAGTCCAGGCTCCATCCTGCCACAGGAGCTTGTGTTTTTGTTCTGTGTCTGGGCACCTGGGGCTGAAGACAGCTTGGTCTGGCTCCTCTTGGTCTGTCTGTGTTTCCTGGGAACTTTGAGATTGTTCCTGACCCATGGCAACTGAAAGAAGACAAGATTACATTAAGGTCTACAAAGGAAAATCACTGTAAGTGAAGTCTATTACAGCACAGCTGTTCATCTCACAGTGACTCACCAAAACCTTTACATACAAGACTGGTACAAGAAACAGCAGGTTGTACCTAAACAACAACTAACAATGATAATAATAATCCCCACTGCACAGAAAGTGTATTAAATTAGCTAGAGTAAGATGCATCATAGCTGAGACAGAGAGATTACTCATAAACAGTGTGTAAAGAGAGCCAAAGTTTTATCTTGCAAATTATCTTCTAAAATCATTTGTTGTACTACTTCACTTGCTTCCATGGCATAATTTTCAGCAGTTTCAGAGAAATGGCATTATTAGGGTCTGACTTCCCTCTGGAGACTTGCTCTCAATGAAAACATGGCTGTAAGCTGGGACACAAGAAAAAACAATATAACATACATAATCAAAGGCTCACCTAATAAGACCTTTAAGTCTATGATATCTTAAGAATATGTTTGCCACTTTATCTCGACCATAACAGCTTGTTGCAGATGAAAAAAGAAAATGCTTTGCAAACTTCTCACTCAAAGTCCCCCAGAGAATATCAGTGATTTTACACCACAGCTTCACAACTTTGTGAAGCCATTGTTGTAACTCCTTTGTTTTTGAATTAAGCCAAGTGACATGAATTTACCAAACAAGGTAGAAGCAGACCAGCAGCTACTGTGGGCAGTCTAACGGCAAGATTTTATAAGGTGAGCCTTTTGTTAAGTAGGGTCAAATCTGTATATTTCTGTCCCCATTAGCCACCATGTTAGCATCACAGCTAGCCTGCATGTCTCTGGCAGTCAGCACTGCTTATGTGTCAGTACCAGTACAACCACACTTACCTGAACTATCTGTTCAATGAAGAACGATTTGACCTCCAAGTGAATTTTAGAGCACTCTGAAAAACTCACCTATTGTGTGGTGAGGTAAACAGAATTCCACAGGTGAGGTAGACGGTTCTTGTCTTGCTGGGGGACTCGCTGTCACCGTTTCTCTTTCTGTTGCCAGTCCACAAATCAGCACCTCTACTTCCCACTCCTCTCTTTCCTGTTTTTCAGCAATGGAGGGGGTAGGCAAGGCAACTACCTGCTTGCCTATATATGTCCCAACTTCTCCAGGTGGAGACACAGGCTTTATGGGAAATGGAGTCTCTTCTGCTCTGGAACTTTGCTGAGATTTTTTATTTCCTCCGTCACCAACCCAAACAAATGCCTCTGCTGGTGCTTCTCTCTCTGGTCCACTTCCTGTTGTCTCGGTTTGCCCCTGCGCAGTTCCCCTACTAGTCTTTGGGGTGTTTCTTTTTCCTACAGATTCCGTTGCACGTCTTGTGGTTTTTGCATTTCTTTTTTTGTTTTTCCTGTTCTGGGCAGCAGGAGGGTTGACAGCTGTTGCGCCCCTCCGCCCTCCCCTGGCTTCCTGACTCTGACAAAGAAGAGCACTGGCACAGGAAGCACGAGTGACAACAGCAGGGTCCTCCCCTTGTGTTTGGTCCTCCAATGACAGAGGACTTCCCTGTTCATCTGTTGTTGTAGTTACCAAAGCTAAACCTGCATCCTGTCTGCTCTCTTGTTGTTCATTCAAGGAGAGCTGCAGCCCACGGACAGGACTGACCTCTTTGATACCAGCAGAATTGGACTTTCCCTGAAACAAATAAGACAAATGAAAAGTAAGTGATCACTACATAAATAGCCTCACTCGCCCCAGAACAGCACTACATGAAAGCTTGTGTAAAAGCTGTCATGTGGAGGACTTCAACAAAAATAAAAAAATAAAAACTAATTACAGACACAGATTTAAACCAAGTTTGATTTCTGCACAGTTTCACTTTCACACCTTGTCCTGTGAATGGGGCTTTATCCATTATGGTGTGTTTCCACCGGCTCGACTACCTAGTACTTTTTTTGGTACCTGCTCTGGCGAAGTTACTATGGGATACCATGCGTGACGTCACCAGACTGCCGGCCACTGATTGGTCAGAGTGCCGTCACAGGAAGATCATGCCGAACAATGCCGATCTGCAGATCAGTTAAAAAGACTAAACAATCCTAAAAATCGGGGTTAATCTCCAACAATTAACAGAGATATGTCTAAAATCTCAACATTTACCAGAGGAGTCTGGTGTATGTACCAACAACACTGGTGATTGTGATCGGCATCACAATCTCTGGCAGTCATGGAGGAAGTACTAAACAAATATTTGAATGAACTGATTCTAATGATTCAGTTACACTGAAAACAACTGCTTTACAAGTCACTAGTCATTTGTTTGTGTGTGTCGCTTGTAAAAGAAGTCACAGCAGTTTCATGCAGCCGTGCAGTGATGACTCTGCCCACGTTGAGTAGGTACTATTTTGTAGTGGAAAACCAACATAAACCGAGTCGAGGAGAGGCGAGCTGGGATCATAGATGGAAAAGGGGCTTTAGTTTTGATTTTAAATCAGAGTTAATCGACATCCATGCAAACTTATATCACTATACCACTCTGGTTAAACTGGACACACTTGTGTCGGTATAAACAGGAAGTAGATTTTCTCTTCTGCAGTCGTTTGCTTAGTTTCAGAAAGTACTTCTTCTGAGAAACGACAATGGTGAAAATCTGAGCAAGACCAATGTCAATGCAAGGTGAAACTGGAATAGGTGTTAACTGCACTCTTTACTCACAGCTATCAGTCGACTGGCAACTGATAAGAACCATTCCAAAAGGAAATGCCGGTAACTGCATCATTGCCTTCAAAGGTCTGCGTTTCTGCCCGTCAAGACTAAACAGCAGCCAGCAGGATTTTCGGAAACACCAATGGCAATGGGGACAGCAGCTTATCCAGAACAGAAATTATGGGTTTTTGAAAAAACAAAAACAGTAGTATGGATGTAACCTTGCAGTCTTTATGAAGTCATGACATGACTGACGAAAACATAACAGGAGTCCCCAAATCACATGTGAGAAATGGCACGGGGCAACGGGGAATGCACAAAAAAGTTTTCTCTGTTTGTCTCCAGATCGACTGCTAAACTTTTCCTGCATCAGTGCCATCTATAATCTCTTTCATGTAATTTGATACTATATTGCTCTTTTTCCTTCTTCTGTACTGCCGTTCAGAGATCTGCAGTGTTCCACTGAGCAGTTCTCTAATTGGCAGCGATTGCATATTAGAATTTCAATTCTGTGGAAAGAAGATCAGGGTCTGTAAAGTGTTGGGAGGGCATTGATGAGCCTCTTTCATCTCATCTTTGAATATAGCCTGGAAACTTCAGGAAATTGGGCTGAAATCTAGGGCTGTTTTATGTACTGCAAAAAACCTGAAATCACAACATCCAATATATGAAATATCATAGTCAAAAAACACTGCATGCATGAAGATAAAAAGTTAAAGATAAAATAGCTTTATAAGGAAATGAAAAAGCCCCAAAATCTTGCTCTTTAAATGAGAAAGTATGTTTGTTAATTGAAAAAATATCAAATGTAGAAAAACTAATGGATTTGCAAGAAGATCTGATTTTGTGTGCATTTCTAATGAAAAACATGTAACCTAGGCTTTACATCAGTTCAGTAGGATCTGTCTCTTATTTCTGTTTAGACTCTAAACACTCAGTGAACATGAAAGGATTACCTGTGATCACGGAGTGAGGGAAAGCTACAGAACTGGTGCATTTTTGTTGTTACTGGTTCAGCTATTCCTCAATATTTTAAATAAGACCTATTAATGGTTAACTGTGAAGTAAATAAATCCTTGAGGATGCCCCTGATGTTTGTAATTGTTTTAGGCTGCATATACTAATGTGAATTTTATCTTTTTTTATTTGTATCTGGACTGTATCACAATATACTGATCATACCTAGATGGCTCTTAGTTCCTAGAAGTTCATTCGTTCACCTTATTCACAGTATTTCAGTTTATTCTATTCATCACAGCCTTTTTAATAAGTCACTAGATGAACATTCCCAGCAACACCGTGTGAGGCACAAGCATCACAGCACCACGCTATTAAGCAGCTGCCAGTTCACCTTTGCGTCTCTGTGTATCTGAATCAGTCTCCTCAGTTCCTCCACCTCCTCCTGTAAGCGGTGGTCTTCCCTGCTGTCTGCTCCCCCCTCTCTCTGCCGCTGACCGAGTAGTGTTAGGGTGTAGGTACCGAGGTCTGCGTGGCGCTGAAACACTTTGCCTTCTGGGTAAAAGTGCAGTTGCTCCTTTGGTTTCAGTTGTATATCTCCAGTTTCCTCATGCCTGCAATGACACCGAAGAAAACGACGTGTTTTTTAAAAAAGGACATGAATTATCAAACACAGGCGTCCATGTAATGTACTCTCTTGTTGGTTTAAACCATAGGCTGTTGTTGCCAGTGTTGGAATAGTGAACTTTGCCCCAAAGGCAACAGCCAAGAGGACCTCTCTTCCTCTGGCCTGCGCTGTGATTGGTCAACATTTCCCATCACAGGCCAGTTATTCTCAAGGCTGGAAAAAGCAGCCAGATGTGTAAGATCCCAAGTAAGGGATCCCTTGATTAACATTATGATCAATAATGCCAAAATATCCTTCCTACCCCGGTGTTAATGCTTCACTGATCGATGATGAGAATCCCCAACACTGTACACCAGGTAGCAGCCAATTGAGGTATTGTTACATTTATTCTGAAATTCTCTTTGCAGCTACGTCCTTGTACCGACAAGAGCAGATTACTTTATTTTTAGGTGGATTTTCTGTAGATGGAGTAAATAGTAATAATAACTTCAAGCCTATTCTAAAATTCCAACAGCAACTCTCCACTACAAATTACAGTATCTCTATTACCCTGTGATTCATATCATTTACAGTCTCCTTCAGAGTCAGCTCAAGTCACATTTTGTAAATATAAGAGAAAAAAAGGTAAAACTGCTAAAAGTAAAAGTTTCCAGTGTGCTTGTAGGAGGTACCGACAACATCAGTGCTGACAACACTTTGTGTGCCCCCAGCCTGCAGCACCCCCTGTGCTGAGAACCAACATGAGACGATTAGAATAAGATATGGATATAAAAACAGTAAAATAGGCAGTAAGGTGGAATAAAATAAAATAAAATAAAATAAAATAAAGAATATGTTCACCACTACCACTTTGAATCTCTTGAGTTAATCCAAACAAAGGATTTTAAACATCAAAGTTACAAAATAAGACGTTTGAACCTACTGGAGGAGACATCAGTGCAACAACACATTGGGGGTTGTGCCATGATGTAAAATCGCTGCTGCTCTCTATGGACTATGGAGCAGGGAAAGTTTACAAAGCAACACAAACTTGAATTTCACATCAGAAAATGTTGCTCTACAGCAAATTAAAGTGGCAGACATGTAGACTTAAGCCAGTCGAAATTTATTTCAGGTGTGGCTTTTGTTGAGTGACTAAAATCATTTTTCTTGAGTCCCCAAAAGGCAGCCATGTAACCAGTGAGAGAGAGCCTCTGTGGCTCAGGCTCATTCTCAGCCATTGTCTATGTGCATAAGTAAGTACTCACTGTGTGAACAGCTCCACCAGATGCTTATGTCCTCTGCTCTCTGCCACATCTGCTGCAGTTTGTCCCTGAGCATTGGTCCTCCTCAGAGCCTCCAAGCTTCCATCTTGCTGCAGGAGAAACATTGCCACCATCCTTAGTCCATGACTGGCAGCCAAGTGCAGAAGGCTGGATAGATGGTGGCCCCGTTGCACAGCTTAAAACAAAGAAGCATGAGAGGGTGAGAGGATGGACTGAGCTGACAAGACTGAAAAGAAAAGATAGTCTCTTAAAAAGAAAGAAAAACATGTAGTGGCTGACTATGAGAGCTAGCTTGTAATATTAAAAATGCATGTGCCCAAGGTAATTATATACTGTATGTTCGTATGTACTACTTTTTATTCATTCACTCTCTGTGAACATAATTCTTTAATTAAGAATTAAAGAATGCTGCGTTTGTATGCCACTGGTTAGTCTCACTGGCCAATGCAATGCTTCAGAGAGGAGGAGCTAATTGTCGCTTGCATGAACACAGACAGTCATGGGGTTGCACACTTAGAGAGACATTCAAAATAAAAGCATGCCTACTCACCACTGCATCTGTCCAGCAGGATGGACAAGGGTTCCTTTTGTGTCTCAGCGCTGCATCCGTGAGTGTCACTGTGCGTATGTGCGTCTGTTGCTGCGATGGCGTGTGTCTGGTGATTCATCCGACTCCCCACATCCATTTGTGTGTATGTGCGTGCAGTCCTGTGGTGCAGGCTGAGGTGTTTGAGGGCCAGGGCCAGGCTTTCATCCAACTTCTTACACTCTTTTAAAGGAATCTGATAGACACACACAATACATGCATAATTGTGGTATAGCGCTCCAGTAGCTGACATCACACAATCCCATCATGTGACACTACAGAAGTACACTATGATATTCATAAAACCTTTATTCTATTAGACAAAGTTAGGGGCATGATTGTTGTAAGTTAAGTTTTCCCTTAACTGAATCTGGATGTCAGCATCGTTACAAACTCCATTGCTAATTGACTTTAATATGTCGCTTATTTTACAATGTTCTCTTTATTGCGATGTGTAAGCAGAATGAGGGAGAGGTTATCAGAAAGTTAAAAATGTTGTAAAGCGGCAGGTGTGCTCCTGATATAAAACTATAGCAGGCTCTGCTTACAAAAGAACACATTAAATTAAAAATACTTAGTTTTTTTTCCCAAATAAATGCAAAATGTCTTGAGAGCTCTCACGGCCCCTCCCACTTACCTGCTTATCATCCAATAGCAATGCTTCCTGAGGAGCTGTGCTGTCAAGCAGGAAACTGGCCATGTCGAGGGCCAAGTCCTACACATAACACACATATTATTCAGAAAAAAAGACAAAAGCACAAATCAACTCAGCTGGTAGTGCATAGGAAGCACATACTGTATAGGAACATGTTGTTTTTTTGTCCTCACTTAATAAAAAAGAAACAAAAAGAATAAAAACTGTTTGGAATATGTCATCTGATAGCAAAATCAGCACGCAGGACAGCGTTCAGAGTGAGACCTCCTGATAATTGTAGCTCTTCCATCCATCGTCTACCGCTTTATCCTCCACCAGAGGGTCAATCTGAGCTGACATAGGGCGATAGGCGGCGGGGACACCCTGGACAGTTCGCCAGTCCACACACATAGAGACAAACAACCATTCACTCTCACACCTATGGTCAATTTAGAGAGTCCAATTTACCTAATCCCTATATTGCATGTTTTTGGACTGTGGGAGAAAGCCAGAGAACCCGGAGAAAACCCACACACACGGGGAGAACATACAAACTCCATGCAGAAAGGCCCTTGTTCCAACCGGGGCTTGAACCTAATTGTAGCTCTTTAATAAGATAAATAAAGCCATAACATATACTATATACACACACACACACACACATACATATATATATATACATATATATATATACATATATATATATACATACATATATATATATCTATATATATATATATATATAGATAGATAGATAAATATATATAAACATATAGAGGGTATCAGGTCCTCATCTCTGGTTGGCTCAGTGTAAACGAGGCTGACCTGCAACAGTACGGCCACTTCAAAGCCAGGAAATTGTGACGTTACCTGAATAAAGCAGAAGGTCTCTTGTGAGTGTGTGTCCACAGGTCGACCTGGCCGAGCCCAGCATAATGTCACCAAAACCTGCTCACACACATTATGGGCTACACAGAGAGAGAGAAAGAGAGAAGAGAGGGCACATGTGTGTCATTTCCCACACATAACACAAGTCATTCATCATTACTGACACTAACCCTGACACAAAAGGCAGAATATAAGTATAAAGAACATTCAAGTTTGTCCTCATAATGTGCCAAATCCACTCGGTGCAAACATGTACACACCCTGGTCCCTGTATTAGGTACAGAGGACACCTGATAAACAGTGAGGAGTGACACCTGGTATGGCTGCCTGCTGCTGTGGCCAATCTGCTCCAGTGTTTAACAAGGAATTATTCTAGTTCTGGTCATTCTCCTCTGACCTTCAGCATCAACAAGACATGTCTGCCATTTACTGGATATTTTCTCTTCTCTGGACCATTCTCTGTAAACATGGTTGTGCATGAAAATCCCAGTAGATGGGCAGTTTCTGAAATACTCAGACTTGATAGGATGAAATGGCCGGTCAGTGTAGGTTAGAATTAGGCTCAAATTAGGTGCATGGCTAACAAATGTCGAATGCCAATGAGTGTCCTCACAACCCCACTAAAATGAGTGTAGGTGTGTGTGTGTGTGTGTGTTCGTATTACCTGGACACACTGCCTGCAGAGTGACACGGCTGACACGCAGGGTGCTGGTGACATGTCTCTGGGTAGATCCTGAGAATAAAAGATAAAACTCCACCTCCTCCTCAGGCTCTTTTCCCTCAGCATGCGACAAATCGTCATTGTTGAGCTGAACAGTTAGCACACACTCTCCCTGGAAGAAGACACAGATGTACACAAACTGATTTGTCCACAGACCAACGATATTGAGTTTACTGTCACAAAGGAGCAATGTTTACATATTTATATTTAGGAAAAACAATGAAGCAATTATCAAAGTAGGTGTCAAGATGTCCTGGACTCCTCATTCCTCCCTTCCACATGCAATACTGTATATACTCTACACAAGATACTGCAAATATCAAGTCTATATATCAAGTGTATATTCTGCTTACTGTCTATAATGTACATTCTACATTCTATATTAACTGATTTTTATACAGTGTTAATATCTTTTTATATTGTAATTTTCTTTTTCATGTTTATTATTTATTATCTTTACTTGCTGCTGTAACAATGCAAATTTCCCCACTGCGGGACAAATAAAGAACTATCTTATCTCATCTTATCTTAAGAGATTTAGAAGTTTAGCGACTTCTGCTCAACCATGTCCTGATTCCGGGTGACTGAATGCAAAAAGTATAGAGTGAAATAGGCATAACCTGCAATGCACTTGCAGCAGTGCTATTAACCATCATGATACTCACATAGAGTGGAGCCTGTTGGGGATTCAGTTTCATGGTGCTGGACTGTAGGGGAACACACACAGGGGGACAGAGATGTGACCATTTACATTCAATTTTAAACACAGTAAACACACACAACAAGAGCTCAAAACCCCTCAAATTGAGTACAATTCATGTCATGTGTTTGAAAAAATAAAATAAAAATAATCATCATAATTGTGCACATTTAAGTGGATATCAAAGATGATGTATTTTACCATGCCCTGTTAAGAGCTGAAACTATTAATCGATGTTTAATCAATTACTAAATAAATTAAATTAACTATTTTAATAAACAATTAATCGATTTGAAGCTTTTTTCAGGATTAAAACAAGATTTCCAATTGTTTAAGCTTCTTAAATGTGAATATTTTCTTCATTTCTTTGCTCTGGATAATACAGAAATCATTAAAAGTTAATCATTTTGGTTTGTGGACAAAACAAGACATCTGAGAACATCATCGTTGCCAGGTTTGACGAACACCGATCAACATTTTTTAAGCTTTTCTGATATTTTATGGACCAAACGATTAATTTGCTGTCAAAATGTTAAAGTCATCAGTTTTAATTGATTTAAATTGGTCAGTTTACTTTTGGCAGGCCGCTACTATATCATGAATAAACTTTTATTTTCTTTAGCATTACATTCTAAGTAACTGAAAACACTGAATGCATGTAACATCATTTTAAATAACTTGGTGCGTGTGTCTTCCCTCTATCATGTGATTTATGAACACACACACACACACAACACAGTCATGTAATATTTCTCACCTCTGTGAGCAGACTAAAGAAACTTAACAAGAGAGAAATGAAGGTAATGAATACTGGGGAAACCAAGTTATACACTCTGTGTTCGCTATAAAAAATGAGCCCAGAGTGTCCAGAAAACTCCAAATGAGAACAATATAGTGAAACAATATTTTGGACTGATGACACAGTTGGTCTTGAAATGCTGAATTAATGCAGCCAAAGCTGATACAAGATTAGAAGGTGAAATGGCTCTGGTTGAAGAGCGACCTAAAGACTACTCGGCTCTAGTGACTCTACTTGGTTTGGTATCAGGCACGTCGTTTTCCATTACTTACCTCCTCAACTGGGCAGGGTCGTCATAGCATGGCTGCGCAAAGGTGCCGTGATGTTGTTTTATACCCAACACAACTAGTGACAAGCAAAGCATTTTTTAGTGCAATTAATCATTAGAATCAATTAATTGAAAAGATTCATTCAGTACTTATAGTAATATGGCTGAACGTGTTGGGATTCGGCTCGCGATCGCCTACTTTCTGCAGTGCTGTCGCTAAATACACCAGAATCCTCTTTTAAATATTGAGATTATAGAAAATTCCTTGCTACATATTGGAGATCAACGCAAGTCTTTTTAACTGATCTGTTCAGTTTGATTCTTGTGATGGATGTTGCCCTCATGACTCTTCGGGTGATGACACACATCATAAATATATATATATATATATATACTGTATATACATATACATATATATATATATATATACATACACACACACATACATACATACATATATATGTACATATATATATGTGCATACATATATGTACATACATATATATACACATATATATATACATATACATATACACACATACATACATACATATATGTATATATACATATATGTATACATATATATATATACACATATATATATATATATATATATATATATATATATATATATATATATATATATATATATATATATATATATGAGACTCAAGACCTTTCATGGCTGCATAGACATTGGGGAAAAGTAAGGCAAATTCAAGGTAATCTCCCTTACTATTACGCACAGTGTAATGCATAAGCCATGTGCGCACAGTCAAAGGCATCAAAAAAATGCATGGACCATGACGACAGCAAGTTCACCAGCAGCTGTGCCTTTTATCATTACTTTTGGTTGTAACGCCTTTGTGCAGCGTGCGAATAAGCATGCAGCCACATGCAAGGTATGCAGCACCAGGATAAATGACGCAAGTTCAACAATGCACCCAGATACTGCAGGTCAGTCCCTCGCTAATGTGGAAGAGACAAACTTAGCATTATAATTGCAATGTCATGGTTGAATAACACTGAGAAAAGTGTACTATGCGTGACGTCGTCGGACTGCTGTCCACCGAGGGCCGTCACAGGAAGAGACACAAGAATCAAGCCGAACAATGCCGAACTGTAGATTAGTTAAAAAGGCTCAACACGGTGTATTTCAGCACTGCTGAAAGCCTGCGATCGCGAATGCCCGCATCACAAACCCTGCCACTGTGTTTCAGTCCAGTGACTGTGTCAAATAGAATACTGAACAGATGATTCAGTACACTGAAAAAAATGCTTTGCTTCTCACTTGTTTGTGTGTGTCATACATAAAACGAAGTCACGGCAGTTTCACGCAGCCATGCTGCAATGACTCTGCCCACCTTGAGGAGACACTACATGCTAGATGTTGTAGATGATAAGCAATGTCCCAAATTTTCCATCATCATTGACATGAATTCAAATTAAACCAACTGACTCTGCCCAGTTACAGGAAGCTGCTGGAAGAACAGGCCATGCCATCGACTCTGTCTCTGTGTGCGTGTGTGTGTGCACAAATGTGGCTAAGCAGGCTTTATGTACTGTATGACTCAGAGGTTGTATGTGTTCTGTCTTGGTTGAGCAGAAAGTGTGCGCATGGTATCTCACCCTCCCATCTACAAATGTGTTGCGGTGAAACTGGCAGAGAAGGGGCAGTGCTTCCACAACTGTGCTGTAATTACATGTTACAGAACTAAACGCTGATTCTGACTGAACTTTTGCAGACAACTACAGCGAGAAACTGGAGACTAGCTCAGCTGGCCAAAAGTTATGTCTGGTATGGAAGGAATGAGCCTGAGAAGGGGTAGGAGACAGAGTGGAAGAGAGACAGAGCGAGAGAGGAGGAGCAGAGGGAGCAGCAGCTGCTAATCCCGCTTTCAGCTGTGGTAAACAGCAGTCTTTGTACTCTGCTGCTAACAGAGCTGCAGTGTCACTCACTTCCACTGGCTGCACCCATGAAGTGGCAGCAGGCTCTGTTCTTATCACAACAAACCTCGGCATTTCCAGCTACTGCCACTGCTTTACATAGTTGCTGAGATTCAAGAGCAGCACTGGGAGCACAGAATCTGCGTTTGCATTGAAGTAAAAAAAATGTGCGTGTGTTTTTTTAGTTAGTTAGACAACTAAATTTGTCTAATTTAGTTGTGTAAAATAATCAACATCCTCATTGAGTAGCAATTCTGATTCTGTTCAGTCAGTCAGTCAGTCATCATCTAACCGCTTTATCCTCCACCAGAGGGTCGCGGGGGGTGCTGTGCCAATCTCAGCTACATCGGGCGATAGGCAGGGTACACCCTGGACAGTACGCCAGTCCATCACACACAGATAGAGACAAACAACCAGTCACTCTTACACTCACTCCTATGGTCAATTTAGAGTGTCCAATTTACCTAATCCCCACATTGCATGTTTTTGGACTGTGGGAGGAAGCCGGAGTACCCGGAGAGAACCCACGCACACACGGGGAGAACATGCAAACTCCATGCAGAAAGGCCCTTGTTCCAACCGGGGCTCGAACCCGGGTCTTCTCGCTGCAAGGCGAGAGTGCTAACCACTACACCACCGTGTGGCCCTGATTCTGTTCAATGGTTTCTAAATGGTCTAATTCTGTATTTTCCTTTACTGTTGCTCTGATGGATTTTTTTTGTAACTTTACACTTCTTATAACAGTGGAATTGTAAATGTGAATCAAATGAAATGAATTGATCAAATTCAACTGATACTCAAGCCCATACAACATGCTGTCGTGGAGTCTTTCCTTTCTCAGTTCACCCTACGACCCCATTCAGACTATTATAATCAGAATTATAATGGCACAAATTCTAAATAACTCTGAGAAGATTTGAAACCTCACACAATTAAGTGAATACATTATAAGGACCAGGTAAAAATTAATTGCCTTATGGGAAAAAAATTATTTCGATTGTGTATTGGCTGATTCTTCTTCTGATCTTACCGTGAGGTCATCTGTGATTCTCACCCCCTACAACTAAGTGCATCAAATGTCAGAAAGTGCTATTAGGGTTTCCCAAACGTTGAAATGATGACTTTCTCAAACCACTGTTATTTGGTTTGTTAGCTTTATCATAACTTTTCTGTGATTATATACAGTAAATAGTAATGTGTATAATGTCTTCTTCTCCGTTGTTTGTGTATAGTTACAGCTCAACTTACAGGCCTGGCATATGTACTACAGCATTTTGAGTCGTTTGGGAGACATTTCCTGAAACAATGCCGTGTTTACTCACTCACTCATCTTCTGTCGCTTTATCCTCCACATGAGGGCCAATCTCAGCTGACATAGGAAAGGCCTATATCTTTCACCCTATGTCACCCTGGACAGGTCACAAGTCCATCACAGAGCCACACAGAGACAACCATTCATTCTCACACTCACAGTTAAGTGAGTCCAATTTTCCTAATTCTCAAATCTAGTACATGTTTTTGGGCTGTTGGAGGAAACCGGAGAACCCGTACTGAATACACCTAAAATAATTTTTAAAAAAGGGAATGAGAATAAAGTTGTAATTATTATTCAAGCAAAATCTAGGGATGATCAATTTCGACATACGTCAAGATGAGAAATGCGGAGCATTTTTTGAAGTTACATTTTGTTTGGGGCTTCACATATAAAGTAATACTGCATTATCTTTAGCATCAGGACTTTGATGACTGCAAGAAACTGAGTTTGTTTGGAAGAAAGAGAGAGGAAATGGCTGGTAGTGGTCGACTGTAGACTATCTGCGTTCTGTTGCTACTGTATTTAATTATAATACACTAGATAATGATAAAAAAGAATCTCAAAATATTACGACTTTGTTCTTGTAATATTACGACTTTTATCTCGTAAAATGACTTTTATCTCATAAAATGACTTTTATCTTGTAATATTATGACTTTTCTCGTAAAAATGACTACTTTATTCTTGAAAATTATGACTTTTATCTTGTAAAATTAGGACTCATCTTGTAATATGACTTATACTACAACTTTATTCTCATAATATTAAGACTTTATTCTCGTAATATTACAACTTTATTCTCATAATATTACGACTTTTATCTCGTAATATTAAGACTTTATTCTCATGATATTGCGACTTTATTCTCATAATATTATGACTATATTCTTGTATTATTACAGGTTTATTCTTGAAAATTATGATTTATCTCAATAATCAACTTTTATCTCGTAATATTAAGACTTTATTCTTCTAATATTACAACTTTATTCTTCTAATATTACAACTTTATTCACGCAATATTAAGACTTTATTCTCATGATATTAAGACTTTATTCTCGTAATATTACAACTTCTATCTCGTGAAATAACTTTTATCTCATATATGAGATAAAATATGACTTTTTAATATTATGACTTTATTCTCGTAAAATTATGACTTTTATCTTGTAAAATTAGGACGTATCTTGTAATATGACTTTTTATTATTACGACTTTATTCTCATAGTATTAAGACTTTATTCTCATGATATTAAGCCTTTATTCACGTAATATTACAACTTTTAGCTTGTAATATTAAGACTTTATTCTCATGATATTGTCAATTTATTCTCATAAAATTACAACTTTATTCTCGTAATATTACGTCTTTTATCTTCTATATGACTTTTTCAATAATACGACTTTATTCTCGAAAGATGGCCCTAAAACTCTGTTATGTAATACAAGGTCTGAGCAGGGCCAAAAAGTTAGAAATCTCAATGTAAGGGGGCCCCAGGTCCCTTTGCCCTGAAAGTTCCTTGAAACGCCCCTGCTGGGGGTGAGGAAGCGCTTTCACCCAGGCGTTGTCTGAAGGAGGGCCCTACAGTGTCCCGACTTGAGATGGTGTGCTTCGAAAAAAAATCACAGCTGTAAGGAACCACAAACACACGCCGACTTCCTGTAGCTAAACTACAACTCGTGCGCCACGAAGAACACACGAAACATCAATCGAACAGAGTCAGTCCAGAGGCTTATCTTATGACACATCATGTGGACTACACACTGCAGTGGACGACACCTACACAAATGTAAATATAGCCGCTAGTTTGTTGTTTGAAGCGCCAGCGTCGTAACACGCAGCTGCACTAATCACGCAAACAACGCACTCAAGAGAAAAGTGTAGTGTCCATGTTCTCGTGGAGCCGTGAACAAAGTTTACATGAGTCAGTGAGAACGGCGGCTCGAGTTTGCCCAGCTTTGATGCCAGAATATTTTCTTTTCTTTCTTTCTTTCTTTCTTTCTTTCTTTCTTTCTTTCTTTCTTTCTTCCTTACCCCGTGGAGGTGAGATTACTCCCTCCTCTTGTTCTTCTCTTCCTCTCTGTCCCTCGCGGACAATCTTGAAGGGTTACTCGCCGCCTCCTCAGAAAATGGAGATGACGAACCAGACCATGTTCTGCCTGTCACGGACCAAGTTTGCACCAGTTAGACGTCGGAACTGCAAGGAGTATGGAGGGTCTCTGTCGAGAGCAACCAGCGACGTCAAGCTGCATAATTCCACACTTCCGGCGATAATTTTCAAAACAAATGTCGGCTTATTGGTGGCAGACCTAGACTTGATTGTAGTCGAAATCAACACGTGAATCAACAGTTCTGGAAAAATAATGAATTACATCTACTCGCGTCATTGTAATTGCGTAGGTTGTTTGTGAACTTAATTACTTTTTAAAGTATTTTTTAAAATTTGTAATTTTACTTTTACTTGAGTATGTATGTTTACTCACTGAGGACAGGTGAAGGATTATGAGAGAGGAAGGATGAGGACAGGTAAAAGAGGACAGGACAGGTGAAAGATGTGGACAAGTGAATTAATTAAGGTCTCTGAGTGAGTGAGTGAGTGAGTGAGTGAGAATAATAACCTTCGACCCACTTTGACTGATACATGTGTTTACATATTTTACTTTGTGAGGGTTTGCCTTTAATTAAAAACAATTCATGTGAGATTTGTGTCCCCTTGTCCTTTTTGCATGACACAAGAACCCCAATCTTGTTAAAAAAAATTAACTTTTACTAAACTTGAAACAAGCTCCTTGTATTACTTTAACTCAAGTACAGACCAGTACTTAAATTAAGTGTTAAGTACTTATTCATTCATATGTTTTGTTTCTTTGTGCAGTGTTATGTGTAGTATCTATGGCAGAGGTGTCATACTGGTGGCCTGTGGCCCCACTTGTTATCATGAAAACATGGCGGAGGCACAGCTGCCAGCGAGGTGATAGAAAATACACCTGATAGAATGCTAAATATATTTCATGATAGTAATAAAACATTAGGTCGTAATTATCACATTATCAAATGCATTACATAAGCTTGTTTGGTGTTTCAATAAAAGTTGTCCACATTATTATTTTACTATTTTCTGGGGTTAAGACTTATTATTATTATATATGTCGTTCTGTATCAAAACTAGCACTTTTATTTTGAAATTCTTTCATGAAATTCATTCACATCTTGAATGAAGTATTGTGTCCATATAGCCTATTGTCACAATCCATCTGACCAGTTTCCCAGTCCTGGCTGCTGAAAAACATCCCCACCGCATGATGCTGCCACCACCACGTTTCACTGTGGGAATGGTGTTCTTTGGGTGATGTGATGTGCTGGGTTTGCACCAGACCTAGCGTTTTCTTTGATGGCCGAAAAGTTAAATTTTAGTCTCATAAGACCAGAGCACCTTCCTCCATACATTTTGGGAGTCTCCCACATGCCTTTTTGCTAACTCAAAACATTGTTGAAAGTAATGGCTTTCTTCTGGCCACTCACACACTGCCATAAAGTCCATCTCTATAGAGCGTACAGCTTATTGTCGTCCCATGTACAGATAATCCAGTCTCTGCTGTGGAACTCTTCAGCTTTTCTAGGGTTATCTTAGGTCTCTGTGCTGCCTCTCTGAGTAATGCCCTTTGGATATCTTTGTATAATCTAACCCTGACTTGTGCTACTCAACAACATTGTCCCTTACTTGTTTGGAGTTCCTTGGTCTTCATGGCAGTGTGTGGTTAAGCCTCTTGCTTAGGTGTTGCAACCTCTGGGGCCTTTCAAAAAAAGGTATGTATATGTACTGACAGATCATGTAATACTTAGATTGCCCACAGGTGGACATCATTTCATAAGTTGTACCAGAGCTTGTTATGGGCTTCCTAACAAAGGGGGTGAATACATATGCACATGCCAATTTTTAGTTTTTTATTTCTAAAAAATAGTTTCATGTATATATTTTTCTCATTTCACTTCACCAACTTAGACTATTGTGTTCTGATCCATCACATAACATTCAGGTTAAAAAAAAACATTGAAATAGAGGCTGTAACGCAACAAAATAGGTAAAAAGCCAAGTGGGGGTGAATACTTTTGCAAGGCAATGTAAACACACCTTAGCAAGATAATGTATTGTATTTTATTATTACTGTCACAGGCACATAATAGATCAAGCAGTTTTCAAAGCTGGAAATTGTAAAAAGATGTATTCTAAAACTGTAAACCTGAACAAATATATTGAAACAGAAATAAAAACAACCGATAAAAAACATAAATAACAACTTCAATTTTCAGGTGGATTTTCATGTCAATTTAGTAGTAAAGTAAAAATAAATAACAATATAATACATAATAAAAACATAATACATATACAAAAAAAAAACAGATCCATCCAGGATAAACAAATTCTTGAAAGCTTTTATGTTTGCTCTCACAGACATAAACATAGTGATCAAAGATTTAAAATACTTATTCTGACAACAGGAAATAGGGAGCACTATATTACAAAATATACAAAGACACATCTTCATGCTAATCTATGCATGCCACTCAGCAAAACAGTTCCTGTCTAGCAATAGACAGAGGGGAGTGTCACATGCCTGACACTTCCAGGGAGTGGTGTTGCGCACCCGTTTTTGTGCACACTGCTGGCACCGCCTGCGCCCCACTGTGGCCCTGTTGGAGCTGCTGAACTCTGCAGCACATGCAGTTGGAACATGGCTGGTTTGTCTTTTCACAGGAACGCCTGCTTTTTCAGCTCCACAGAGCTGTTTCACCAGCTCCACCATGAAGTCCTTGTGGGACAGCCTCGGCTGGTTCCTGACGGCTGCAAGCTCCAAATGCATTACGTATGCATTTGTGCTTGCGATGTCCAGGAGGTGTAGGAAGACAGTGCGGTACCACCGGCTTTGTCTTCTGTGCACTGAATAGTACTGGATGAGTCGATCAACTCCACCCATGTACTTGTTGTACTCCATGACGGGAGTAGGGCAAGGGACGTCAACCACCTTCAACACTCCACCCTTGCTCCTCACCTTCCTCCTCACCGTGTCACCAGCATTTGCAGGGTGAATGGTGGAACACATCGACACCTCCCTTGTGTCTATCCACTTCACAAACACTGTTGAGTCCTGCCTGATCCACCGCATTGTTCCACGTGGGGACTTCTTGGAGATGACTCCCTGGCTAGGAGGACACCCTCTCCGGTTCTCCCGGTATGTGCCGCAGGCCCCAAACTTCATGCTTGCCAGGTCAGTGAACAACTTTGGGCTGGTGTAGAAGTTGTCCATATAGATGTGGTATCCAGTGCCGAGAAAGCCTGGTTGCACCAGATTCATCACTGCATCATAGCTTAGCCCATGAGCACTGGGGTTAGATGCCTTCCCAACATAAACAGCCAAGTCCACAGTGTAACCATTGCTGGAATCTGCCAACACAAAGAGTTTTATCCCCCATTTGGTTGGCTTGTTCTTCATGTACTGTGGGAAGCCTGCTTTTGCCTTTGTTGCAACCATCCTTTCGTCTATAGCAAGCTGCCTCCTTGGGTGGTAGGATGCTTTACAGGCAGCACGAAAATGTTCGAAGAGTGGCTGTATGCGGAACAGTTTGTCATGCTCAGGCCCACCCTTCTTCCTGTCATTCTCCAGGTCCTTCTCCACGTCACTTAGGTGAAGGTTCCATGTCAGTGTCTGAAAACGTAGCCGAGTCATGATCGAAGCTGGAAAAGGATGAGACGTGACATCGTTCTGCTTCCAATAGTCTTGTACACTTGGCAGTTTCACCAATGAGGTGAACAGCACCAGACCCAAAAACTTATAAAACTCCTCTTCATCTACATCCTGCCAAGTGTACCTTTTTTCAGCTGCATATTGTGCAGCATATTTGTTGGTGTTCTGGCAGATTTCTCTGACCACTGCTGGAGGGAAAAACTGCTGAAAAAGGTTGAGGGGGGCGTGCTCCACTGTGGTGTCCACCTGTAATAATAATAAGAATTATTATCATATCAAGTAATAGATATTGTGTATAAACACCTTTGTAAAAAATAAAGCATCAAAAGTAAAAAATAGTCAGATAAATAAAAGAAAGCCAGACAATACCTGTACACCCTGGGTCCTTAGTGGCTTGAATCTCAATGGTGGCGGAGCGGTGTCGAGTTCATCTCCAGACTTCCAGCCATGAGCCGGCTGTGGAGTTCTGGAGCGAGATGACTGACCCCTTGTGGTCCCACGTCCTCTCCCTCTGCCTCTCCGTGGCTTTGGTGCCGATACTGGCCTCTCGTCACATGATTGGTCATTACTATAATACAATAATAATAATATAATTTTGTGTGTGACATCTATCCATTATTAGCAAGCAGAACAACCAAACTACTATAACAGACGGATGAGCCGCTGTTGGGAGGTGGATAGGTGTTGAATATCCAACTTGAAGCTAATTTAACAGCAGTATACACATACATCGGTTCTGTGTCGTCGTGTTCCTGCTTTATACTGCCCAGCTGGGGGCGCAGCGCTCCCAAAGCTGTCTCTGGGTTGGCCACAGGCTGTACATAACTGTATTGACAAGGGAGAGAAAAAAACATATTTACGGTCAAAAAATGCATATCTACCTATGTAATAACTGTGGGAACTGAGAGCAGTATATACATGTCCACTAGGGGGGCAATGAGTCGAGTAGTTACCTGTTGGGCATGTTACAGAAGTGAAGAAGACATAAGCTCTGTGTACTATGAGAGAGCCTGATGTGATCGTGACCACACTGTGTTCGTCCGTAAGAAAATAAACCTTCCCTCATGTTCAGCAAGAAGTCTTAGTTACTACAACCTATGATCAAATAACGAGAGAACATACGAGTTTCAGAACAAACTTACGTTGGTTGAGAGGCAGTGGGAGTGGATGGCAGCTCATCCTCCTCGCTGCTGTCACTCCCGCAACTCCAGTCGGAGGATAAAGTTTCGTCCTCTAACGACACCACATTTTCACCTTCTTCCAATTCAAAGAAATACTCTAACGCCTGATGCAGATTTGTTGTCCTCTTTCGTTCCATTGTACTACTCTGTATTCCTTATTGTTTATTTTCTTCTTGTTAGCTGATGGTTTTCCCGGGTTGCAAGCGGAAACAACGTCATCAATGAAAACGTCACAGTTCAAAGTTCCCTTGGCTCCTTTTTTAAATCACAAAAATAAAAGAAAAACTGGCCATTTTGTGACTTCTGCACAATTATCACCGCTTCTGTTTTTTAAAATATAAAACCAATCATAACTTTGTCCCAATACACAAAAAGATGAAAACGTTTCATGCCACACAGTCGTTTCAGACGGGCACACGTTAACAGCGCCACTTACAGGCTTGGATGACCGGAGACTGCAGTTTCTAACTTTTTCTAATTTAACAACATACAGTAGTACAGTAAAATAATTTTTTTGAACATACTGTTTGATTAACTAAAAACGTTGAAAAAGACTATATATGTATGTATATATATATATATATATATATATATATATATATATATATATATATATATGTGTATATACAATAATCTAAATGATCTGTAATGTTTGTAGTGTTTTGTTTTTTTGCAAATTTTTGCTTGCTAAAATTTTACTGTTGACTACCATACTATATAGGGTTTATACTTGTTTATGTGTGTGTCTTATTGTTGTCAGTAGGATTGTCTAACATTCATATACAGTACATATTTTAGTTAGTATTTTTTTTTGTCTGAGGAGCTGCATTAATGAGTTAGTCTGAGTTCAAATTTCTAGAAACCACTGTGGTGTGTGTGTGTGTGTGCTGGGTGACAGTGGATGGAGGAGATGGGAGGAGGGCTCCAAATCAAGGGCACCAAAATGCATAGTGCTGGCCCTGGTTCCTCATACGTGAGGAGTATGGTTTGGGCCTTTGTTGCAATCACAAATATGTTTTGCCAGCTCTACCATGAATAATTTAAACTTAGCAATTTTCTACACATTTTGGAGGTGGATGGATATTACTTACTTGATGGTTGTGAGTGGGTCATAATCAATGCACAGGACCCTGATTATATCTACAGTGCATACAATGAATAAGACTATTCTCACTTCATTAGATGAAGGAGGGCTGGGAGAATTGCAGTTAACACAGACTCTTTTACTTTGCATAAACACGACTTAAACTGTGTGGGGCAAAACTGCACCATTAAAATTGTATATATATATATATATATATACATATTTATATATATATATACTGACACACCACTGACTACACTTTGCTCACTGCCGTAAACCAACAGCTCTCACTAAAAACATCTGCTATAACCATCACATGCACACGCACACACACACCTGAATAAAAACTCAAAGAAAGTTTAAAAGTCGGAAATCAACCACCACACACTGAAATGACTTTACTGTGTTTAATTCAAAAGCACACATACAGAACTGATATAGACAATAATATCATATAGTAGTTGATGCCTTAAGTCAACTTGTGATACATGTATTATTTATAAAAAAGAAGGATTATTAATTAATCATAATACAGTGTGGTTGTTCAATGGTTAAGCAACATGTATTGTGTATATTGTAGCAAATTAAGCAGGTGCAAAGCATTCAGCAAGTTTAAAACAACTGGATATTAACAATAAACTGTTTGTGACTATACTTAAGCAATAAAGAGTTACTTCTTAAAAGATTTAATGTGACAAGTCATGTTTTTCTCTGATTCCAAATAAAAAACAAACAAGAAACATGAATAACTTGAATTAGTAGTAATTATTTATTTCTTCTCCGTAGCCATCCTGAACATTTTCCTTGATTCGCTGAGTTTCTTCAGCTGAAGCTTCTGGTAGAACTGCTTTCAATCCATTCTCTATTTTTGCCATCCTGGCATTGGTCTTGTTCTCAAATTCTCTCTTGTTCTTCAGGACTAGCCTCAGAATACCTTTTTGAGCTGCCGTGCAGGAGCTTTGCAGCTTCTGACGCTCTGAAAGAAACTCTGGTTTCTCTTTATCCATGGCCATGAGTTTGCCCAGGCTGCTCACTCTGTCCATCAGGTACTCGTTAGACACTTCAGTGTAGGTGGATGAGATCATGTGGACCAGGCTGGCAACATTTGAGGCTTGAAATGCCTGCATGTACAGGAGGTCTTTTGTATAGAGCTTTTCATTGTAGTTTAGCTTCATTGCTGAATCAGATGTTTTGACAAAGTTTGTCAGTGTTTTGTTGAGGCTGATTTGGATGATGTTGGAGATCATTTGGAAGAAGCGCACCATCTTCTTCCACTGCTCTTGTACTCTTCCCATGGCATCAAGACCCTTGACCAGCATTTTGATGGTTTGGTCAAAGCTAATCTCTTTGATTTCACAGCGTTGCAGTTCAATCAGTACAGCATTCAGCTCCTGTTCTTTCTTCTCCATGTTCTCAACAGCCTTTTCATATGACTCTCGTGTGTTTTTGAGTTCTGCTCTGGTCTGCTCAATTTGGAAACGGGCATTTTCAACTGCTACCTGACCGGCTAACTTGCGTTGATTTGCTGAACTGGTCTTCTCTGATTTGTATTTCATTGGTCCTTTGGCAGCAAGAGCTGGGGTACCTAAAGTTTTCTTGGCCTTTGAATCAAATTTGTGAGCAGCATCCTTCAACTTCTTAATGCTCCCCAACAGCTTTACAGTTGACTTGATGTCCCACTTCTTACCTGGGTTATATGTTGCCAGGTCTTCGCAGATCTCGATACCTGTTTCACAGAGTGAAAGAGCATCCTTGCATTGAGGGCCCTTTGGGATCTGATCCAGTTGTTTTAAGATTCGTGTGAATTGCTCCTTGTCCCATGCAGTCTTTGTGCTTTTGCTCTTCTCATCATACAGTTTTTTCCAGTCTATATCACTTTCACTGACATATTCATCGAAACCCGTTGCAAGATTCAGAATCTCTCCAGACGTGCAGCTGGCATTGATTTGTGAAATTGCATCACAATTCTCATCAGCACATGCATCCCCACTCTCATGAGTATGATCTTCTAATGATGCATTTGATGGATTGACATTACCACCCACCAGATTAACCATTCCATTCATCATTCCTACCACACTTGATTGTATACCATCAACAAAATTCATGCCAATCACTTCCCATCCAGAGGGAAGAGAGTCCATGGATTGCTTGTAAGCATCTTGTGCTTCTTCCATCTGCTTTGCCATGGTCTGCATTGCTTTCTTGGTCTGATCATTTTGCATTCTGGCAGTCTGTTCCCTCATTTTGTTTTCCTTTATTTTCTTCTTCACTTCTTTCAGCTCTTCTCCATAAAAGTGCTCAGCATTGACACAGGCCTCCAACAACTCCCCTATTAAACCGATGACATCAGAATACCTCTTCTCAACCATGGTTGCTTGTTCCACACAGTCATCAGCAATAGAACGAATGTTTTCGAGTTGATCTGGCAGGAGAGTTTCAATAACTTTATCACTGGCATTGAAAAGAATGTCGACTGACGTCTTAATATAATTGGGTATTGTGCCAGTGTGAAGGCGGATCCTATCCATGCCATTGTGAGCGTCATTAAATGCCTCCCAGCCTGAGTTACAGATTTGCATGAGACAGGCCCTGAAGGAGTCTGGGTACTTTATGTGCTTGAAGCCCCCTGCTGGAGGATTCTTGTTAATGGAGAAGTCGTCATTGGAGGAAATGAAGACAAGTTCTCCCAAGATAGCAATAGATAGTGGAGCAGGAGTCAGATACTCCTCCCAATTTGCTTTGGGCTGCATCAGCAGCTTGGTAGTTTCACGCATCTCTGCTGCGGTTGAAAGACTTTGAGTGGTCTCAGCAATTTTGTTGGCCATGATGTAAAACTGTTGAAAGAAAAAGGAAAAAACAGACAATTATTCACCTCTATCAAAATGCTTTCAGGCCTCTTTATAGCTGGTTAAAAATAACATCCCACATCATGCACATTTGTAAATCCGGAATTATAAGCAGCTGAAACATGTCATTATCAAGTCATGTCATTATATCCTTTTTAGATATCTTGAATTAAGTTTCAGAATGTCAATATAATTTTTTTTTTCCTTTTTGTATATCTTATACACTTTGCACTACAATTATGTTCTAATTAAATTGTGTTGCATTTTAATCTTGTGTGATCTCTGTCCTATGGCTGCTGCACCATGTGTAATTCCCCAGTGTGGAATCAATAAAGTCTAATCTCATACAATCTAATCTAATCCACAACTGACATATCTGACATTGTAGTTTTGCCTAGTGAGAATGACGTCATTTTATTTTTCGTTTTTAATGTAAATAGTAGTATTTTAGCTCAATAGCTTCCAGGTCATGTGACCTAATGACTTGAAATTAGTCATAATCATGAAAGATAACATAAAAAGCACACATTTGTGTGATAAGAATAACTAATAAAATGAGCGATGACGTAAAACGTGCATATCGGCTGTTGGCCCTTAAGGGGAAAACAAAGCGCTACAGGATTAGCTTTGATTAGCTTTTTATATATATATATATATATATATATATATATATATATATATACATACATATATATACATATATACATATATATACATACATATATACATATATACACATACACACACATACATATATATATATACATATATATACACATATATACATAATACACATACACATATACATACACATATATATATATACATACACACACACACACACACACAGGGAGGGGCTTCACATTGATGAACATATATACACATATTGTATATCTACACAGGGAGCATTGATGAACATACATATCTATAAAGCTATATAATTGCAGTCTGTGTGTGTGTGTGTGTGTGTGTGTATGTATGTGCGTGTGATTAATCGTTTTTATATTCACATTGATGAACATATATGTTCATGACATAGTTGTTTTTGGTGCCTATTTGTTTCCCAGATATATTAGTGTGTGTGTGTGTGAATGGGTGAATAAGAGGCATTAACTTAAAGCACTTTGTAGAAAGGCGCTTTATGAAGTTCAGTCCATTTTATGCACTTTAGGAAGGTTTTTTCAAAAATGAAACTCCATGAATTGAAAATATAGAATCTCCCAAAGCACTCGCAGGCGGTCAGTCTCACAGTAGCGTCCGCAGCAGTCCCAGCCTGTGGTCAGAGCAGAGAGGAGACCCTCATCACTCCGCGTCCAGGCTGCTAATGAATCGCGCATGCGCATGGCCACCTCCGTTTAAATGTAAACGTTTCTTCACTCAGTCTCACTCAAAAATAAATCACTGCATCTGACACATGATACCTGCACTGTGTCACGGCGCACATGCGGTTATATCAGGCAAATTGTCGATTATGCAAATCAGGCGATAACGTCATTTAGCCACTTCTAGCGACTTTTAGGACTTACTGAGGAGTTGGCAACAGCGCTTATAATACACCCATGGTTCCCGAGCAAGCCACTCCCACAAGTGCACCCGTATTGCAGACTTTACAGTAAACACACGGAGATAGAAGACGGCTACATCGTGTACCGACTTCCTGTTTTCAAAAATTTAAAATGTGGGATATTTAAAGCAGAGATATTGTGGTTAAAGCTATGGATATGAACAGATTTTAAATGCAAAAAACAAGCCAGTGGAGTACTATGATCCCACACTGAATATACATAAGAATGAATAAATAAATATTTAGAGATTTAATAGCTTCCAGGTCATGTGATCAATTGACATCAATCATGTTACTACACTGGCTGCATGAGATAGACCTTGTTTTTACATTTAAAATCTGTTTATATTTTTTTCTCAAAAGCTTTAACCACAATGTCTCAGCTTTAAATATCCAACATTTTTATTTTTGGTTTAACCAGAGCTTAAAAGACGTTTATCCGGAGCGAATGTCTGTATAATATCCACCTTAAAACTAACTTCACTGCAGTTATTCTCTCCGTTTTCTTACCTCAGTGGTCGAACTCGCTTATGAATGAGGATGATCAGCAGCACAAGGGAAAGCTGTAACTGTGAGAGGATGGGTATTTATAACCCTCTGGAGGAGGGCGGGGGACATGACAAAACAGTCTCCTCCCAGCTGGAAAGAGCTGAGGAAGTCAGGGGTTTTCTGAGAAACCACGTGACTCCAGTTTTACCTTTCTCTTTTCCCCCCCGACTATCGACCATGGTAACAACGGACCGACCAATCAGCACCGCCGCGCCACCAGATCAAAAACGGCTGAGAAGTTGTCTGACATTTAAGAAACAGGTGAAGGAAGACTAAATAAAAAAAGAAAGAAGACCACATCCACATAATCATCTAATATGCAACGGCGTGTACAGACGCCACTAGTATATAATTATTCTCAATCTCATTCTCACACAGGTTTACAGGGACATCCTTTACAGCATAGCATCACTTTCTATGACTGATGTAGTAGCCGTTTGTCAAACAAATAGAAATCAAATCAAACTTGAAATTATCCCTAATCAAAAGGCCACTGATGCACCATGGGTTGTGGTGTACGCGCATTGGAAAAACATGAGGTCCAAACGAATATCCAAAGTCAACAAAAAGGTGGTTTATTTAACCAAAAGTGCAAACAAACAAAGAACAAAAGGAAGTCCCATGCTTCTCCTGCTCAGCGGTAAAAAACCATCATTCCACCCAGGTGCATGCTGGTCCCTTACCGACAGCCTACCTATATAGCCTCAGGTCCCACTCTAACGTGCCCAAATATGAAACTAAAACACAAACAATAAACTAGAATACTAAACAAAACGGTAATTATAATTAAATCAAATAAATTGATTGAAGATAATTAAGAATAACCAAAACTAAATACTCACTAAACAAAATACTAAACTAAACAGCACTAAATAGTAACAACTGAGATGGACATTTTCTATAGTGCACTGAATATTATTTCCTCTAAGGACATCCACAGGAACCAAAGTTGCAAGGGCATAAATACACTCCTTTAGAAACAACCCATTTTTTAAATGTATATTTTGCTTTAGAGGCCACAGATGAAAGACAGATGAATGATGAATGGCACTTCCTTATGTTTTTACCTCTCTAGAGGATACTTTATTGTGCATCTTGAGAATCAAGAGGGCACTTTTTTACACAGTGCATTATCCATTAGGGCACAAGAGGGGGAACGATTGACCCCCACCCCCATGTCTATATGACGATGCAATATGGTGTACATTTCACAAAAGTACGTAACAATAATAACTGTATAACTTTGTAAATATCATGTACACTGTAAATATTAAGGTCTGGTAACTTTATGATAATGTATATTCTATTTTACCATAGTGTCAATATTTTTCTATATTGTACATTCACAGATGTGAAAATGCACATTAGTTATTCATTACCTTTATCTTTATTGTCTATGGGCCTGCACATGATTATAGAGGGGCAGGGGCTCAAAGTCAGAAAAGGGCAGTATGTACATAGTCCTCTCAGGTGGAGAGCTGACTTGAAGTCAAACGTCTTCTTGGAAATCATGTGACTCCAGTTTTTTTTCCCCCTACTGGCTCTGTTGGGATGGTCCACCATGGCAACACGAGAAGGGGTGTTTTTTTCTTTTCCGACTGCTCTCTGTAAAACCTAGAGATGCCTGTATGCAACTGTCTACTGAGCAGGGCCGGCCCGAGGCATAGGCAAACTAAGCAGCTGTGTAGTTCAATAGAGTGTTTTTTTTTTCTTTAAACATATTAAATAACTTAAACAAGTGACATGATTGAATTAATGAATGTGAGTAGGGATGGATTACTGAATGAGCCTACCGGGCCAAAGAGGACAAGGCGCCCTGAAGCCCGAGCCCAAGTCACTACCTCAATAAGTGAAAAAGCAAAAGGCTATGAATCTGAACATGTTTAGGTATTGCCCTTCTCCAGTTGGCCATCTCAAAAATGCACCTGAATATAGGAAATCACATCTACCAAATTCATAATTTTCTGGGGGAGGATCCCATACCCCCCTTCCTGTTTGCACCCACTCTTGAACAAATAGGGTGATCCTTATGCCTCTGTGCCCAGGAGGACAGTAGTTCATAATCCGTCTGTATTAATACAATTGATGATGTAATTGATGATATAGGTACAGGTATGTCTGCCTGCTGCGTTGCTGCCACTGAGTCATAGTGAAAGCAGTTCCTTGAATTTAGCTCTTTGAAAAACATTCCTGTGACTTTAAATTCTCAGAACAATGAGGAAGTGGGAAGTAGGATGTGAGGGCTGTTCTGTCATATGCTCTTCTCTCCTCCAAAAGAGGCTATAAAATCCATCCTCTTATTGCCACTGCTTTCACCCTTGGTCCCGATCATCTACAGACTGAAACAAGACTAACCACATAGGTAAGAAAACACACCTAAAATACATTTAATTCATAGCTAACCAGGGAATCGGTCACTCGTATCTTGTTTAGACCTCCAAGGTCTACCAGTTGGCCACGGCCAGCAACCTGTTGTGGGTAATGAAGTAGAAAAATGAATTTGTATTCAGGAAGGTACACACTAAATAAATAGTATGCTTTTTTTGTCTTGTTTCCTTTCTTGCAGTAATCAAGTACCCAGGTTTCATTTCGCTGTGTTCATGGATCACGTCGTCTTTCGTGGGTACGAGGTCTTTGTATTAAAACTACGTGATGTCTTACTTGCTTTTTAATTGATGCATAGTTTCATGCAGTATATTATTGAGGAGGTATGCTGACGTACAGCGTGTGTGTCGTTTAGTATATGACACGCCTTTTCTCATCACCATCTGTATTCATTCAAATGTCATAAATCCAATTTTATTTATCAAACACATTTTTGAGTGCAGTACATACAATACAAATCAACAGTAAGAAAGCTATTGAGGGCTAAGAGACACACATACAAGCCAATATAAGAAGCATTTAAAAACAACTCATGAAAATAAATGCTTTGTTACAGCCATTTCTGAAGCCTGAGAAAGTATCCAGAGCATTGATTAATCCTTTGGTTTAATCAGTGGTTATTTGAGATACTTTCCACAGATGAATGACAACCAGTAGACACATGACAAAACAGTCTCCTGCCTGCTGGAGAGCTGACTTGAAGTTAAACATCTTCTCAGAAATCATGTGACTTCAGTTTTTTGTTTTTTCCCTACTGGCTGTGTTTGGATTGTGGACCATGGTAATAATGGACTGACCGACCAATCAGCAGCGCCGCACCACCAGATCAATAATGAAAGTAAAACTACTGGTGTCACATGATTGATAGTGTTGGTGTTGATCTTTATCTATATTGTACATTCACAGATGTGAAAATGCATGTTAGTTATTTATTATCTTTATCTTTACTGTCTCTGCGGCCGTGACACAGAGACAGTAAAGCCATAAGTTAATAAATAAATGGGAAGCACAGTTGTTTTTGTTTTTTTTTTCAAATTAATATTGAGATCATGATTACTGATGATTAGTCACAGGTAAAAGGGATTAAATGTTTTTTTTGCAGTGTGCTGTCAGATTTTGACACATTAGGTTGACATTATCAGCCTTAAAGTTCAATTCTGATCTGATTTAACAGCTCACTTTCATTTCTTTCTTGGGCCATAACTTACATCCTCAGAAAACAGATACATGTGGCCAAAAACACAACCTTCTCTGCGGACTAAATAACGTGTAAAATTATTTATGTGGTGGATTTTACTCAGTTAATTGGTCTTTTCAGTTTCTAATCTTGAACCCTTTCTGAGTTACAGGGCTGTAGAGCAACAGCATCTTCAGCAGTTGAAGCAAGTAGCCCAAGATGTGATCAGACCACTGATGAAAGGGCTCCATTCCTTCAACCATGTCTCAGAGATGCTCCTCTGCATTGAACCAGGCGTCATCCTCCGTCCTGAAAGCCAGTGTTTTCATGATATCAGACAGCAGATTGAGAAGATGAATGAGAAGTTGCAGGAGTCCCAGTCCATCGCAAACACTGAGCGCCGACGCATAGACGGAGAGACCGAGCATCTCACTGCAGAGCTGAGTCATTTAGCAAATCAGAAAAGCCAGACAATGAGCCGGTTAAATGACTTGAAAATGACACTCAATTCACACAGATCCAATCTGGAGAGTTACCGTGCAAGTCTGGAGTTGGAGAAAAGAAACCTGCAGTCAGCAAAAAACACCAGAGATAACATGAGAAGAAGGAGAGATGCAGCAGAGACTACAAGCGCTGTTGGCGCTGGTTTATTTGTTATCCCAATTATCGGGTGGATTGCAGGTAAGTAAATACAGCTCCAAGCCCCCCTTTACACCTGGCATTAAAATGCCTTCCTTGATCAGATTGCAATCAGATAGCGCCTAACCACTTGTAAGCACAGGTTTAAATACACCCGAGGACGGATTGTTATCCAATCTGCCGAACCACATCCAGAGGTGGCTGGAAACACATTGTGGCCTAAATGTGATTTTTAGACAATTCACATTGCAAAAATGTATTAATCTGCGTGATCTGTTTTCAGGGGGTATTATGCTTGGTGTTTCTGCTGCGGAGTGGAATGAGACCAATGCCGCTGTTGACAGAGCTACTGAGGAGGTGGACAGGTGTGAATCACAGGTGGACGAGTACACTGATAAAGTGTCAGAGTACAGTTCCAGGATCTGCCAAGCCGAGTGTGACATCACGATGGCTGACAATAAGATTCACGAGATAGAGGCCAATCTGCGGGCTGTGTCTGTGAAGCGAGAGTTTGTTGCTGATGTTCAGGAGAAAATTAGACATGCTGTCCATCAGCTGGGACAGCTGTGTGTGGTGGGGAGTGTGGCAGAGGTGCAGACCCGATACATGATTGTGCTGGAGCCTGTGATTCAGGTATTTGAGGAGATGACAACAGCACTGAGTCGCATCACTGGAGATGAGCTGCTGCACACAGAGGGCATCCATTCCTTGATGTGTGACATGAAAGAAAAACAGGGAAAACTCAAGCAGCTTGTTGACTCTAAAAGGAGTTTAGGTTATGACGATTACTACTAATTACAATCAAATCACCAGAACCACAGAATAGAAGCAGATCTCTCCAGTCCTCGCCCTCACTTGCTCCCTGGCAGCTGATTTTAAACCATATTATTATGTACCTGCTCAGCCTCTGGTGGAGCACTACTGGTTATTGCAAAATCTAAATCCATCTATTCTTTGATATGTGGCATGGAAGAAAAACAGAGAAAACTCAAGCAGCTTGTTGACTCTAAAAGGAGTTTAGGAGATTAATATGATTACTAGTGATTTACACTTATAGAATGTCATTTTGTCTGCACGTAAACATGAGCAGCAAAACATTGCTAAGCATTTTTGTCATTATTGATCAATAATTATGTAATTACAGCTATGGAAGAATATTGCTTTCACTTTCACTGTTAAAAGAATGAGATCATTTTGGATGCTGAAATTATGTTTTTGTTTTATGAACTGAGATAAATCTCTTGGTGATTTACTTTTAATTAAAATAAGATCCTGTTGCTTGTCACATTGAGCAATAAACAATAAATCCAAATTCTCCCGTTTCTCTGAATTACATGGTTTTAAATGTTTATGTTTTTTTGCAGTTTTGAGAAACTAAACAATTGATGACAAAAAAGACAGAAAAAGAAAACTGTTTCACCCTGGTGTATTTTATTTTGTCTTTAGGGTGTAAGGTTAGTTTACACTGACCAGTGAGTTTCACCACGTTACAGTAGAAGGCAACAGTCCATTACTCATACACATAAAAGCCGAATTCATGTAAGTGTTCATAAAATGTGACTGTCATACCTCAGATTGGACAGGGAGGAGGACTAATGGAGTCAGTCTTGACATCTTGGGAAAAAAAAGTGTACATTTAATGTAGTTGTCAACTTGATGGGAAGTGTCCCTGTTTGTAATAATATTACAATATTGGTGAAGCAAACGAAACATGCTGACAGGGATCGTGAAGAGGGCAGGACAAATAAAAGACTGCTAACAGAGGCAAAGAGGCAGGCTGTAAAAAGGAAAGCCAAGACGCATGCACACACAAGACACATCTCTTTACTGACTTTGAGCCGCTATATATATATATATATATATATATATATATATATATACAGTATATATATATATGTATATATATATATGTATATATATATATATGTATATATATATATATACTGTATATATATATATAAATGTCACGTGACTTCTGAGAAGAAGCCTGTGCCTTCAAATAAGCACTCAAGCAGGAGGAGGGATAAAGAGGAGTGGGCTGTGCCTCTGTAGCCACCCCTATCTCCCCTCTCCATCCTCACACCTCCACTGCATTCTCTCCTGATGAACCTCCACATGCAGAGCAATGGCTGAAGGCAGGTGAGAAATAAGAATGATTCATTTAATGCTGCATTTTGAACTGAAGACGAATTTGAATTTTGCTGTCAATGGATGCACTTATAAGGGGGCAGTTTAAAAAGCAGCCGGGGTTCATAGCAGACAAAAAAACTAAAACAAATTAAAGGCATTGTTGATTATGTGGCATAATTATCAATGATTATTGGAGTAAATGGGTATGTGCACATGTGGAGTGTCCCCTCAAGTATACGACAATACATTCCCAGCAGACACGACAAGAATACGCGGCTGTTGTTGGCAGTAAATGTGAAAGTGAAAGTAGTAATTGCATCACGCTGAATCAGAGCACAGACACGGGAGTTATGTTGCAGCAATAATCAAAAAAGACAGACTCAGGAGACTCGGCGTTTCTCCACGAAATTAAAAGCCCACCACGATACTCCATTGTTATGTTAACGCTCTCGAAACGGAGCTCACGAGTTGAGACAGGACGAAGAACTCCTGCTGAAGTTGTAAACTTGACAGACAGGTGCCACCTGCTGGCGAAATAACTGTAGTGCATCTTAACGTTTTTATTTTTTTAATAGAACATTGTGAATACATGTATGGCGAGATTGTTTATGAATAAACTATTGTCACCTGTTTGTCTAAAAATAATTATATATTCAAAAGATGAAAATGATGAGCCCCCTTTTGTTATTGTTAATGAATCACACGAAAGAAGACCGTTAAAGGCAATACTCAAAACACAACACAAAGACAGAATTGTAAGAAAGTTCAAAATTCCAAAAACTATTACAAATTGTCGAAAAACCAGCAGAAAATAAATGAAAAGTTAAAGATTTAAAGTTTTAAAATAGGTCAAATGAGTAAAAATAAATAAAATGATTGAAAGCTTATAAAGGTAAGTGAATAAATAGGATTAGGTTTAAAAAATATACCAACAAAAGGAATACAAGATAATTAAATGATAAAAATAAATAAAATAATTCAGTCTGAGGGCACAGTGCAATAACTCCAATGCCCACCAGAGGGCTATGTCTCCCTGTTCAGATGGCAACGGAATAAACTATTGTAGGTACAAAAGTGGAAAAAATGAATTTGTTATTAACATGTTATTATTTTTGTCTTGCAGGAATGAACTATTCAGGATTTTTTCAATGGTCTACCGTCCCGACAGGTATAAGCTCATTTATCTATGCATGTGACGTCTGTGTTCATCAATCTCAAATGATTCCCCTCCTATAGTATTTTGCTGTAGACTGAAAACATTTGGGTTTGACATCAAAAGATGAATATGAGACAAAAGATTAACGTTTCAGCTTTTACTTCTAGGTATTTACATTTGGATCTAATACACAACATAGAAGATTGCACTATTTGTTTGAACCCACCATTTCTCATGTGGAAAGATGCTCTTCCAGGCTTTCACCACAGCCTCTTTGAGTTGTTTGTTTTGGGGGTTTACTCCCTTCAGTCTCCTCATTAGCAGGTAAAATGCGTGCTCTATAGGGTTCTAGTGGGGAGATCGACTTGGCCAGTCTAAAACCTTCCACTTCTTGCCCCTGATGAACTCCTTTGCATGCTTGGGGTCGTTATCTTGCTGCATGATGAAGGATCTCCCAATCAGTTTGGTTGCATTTTTCTTTAAATTGGCAGACAAGATGTTTCTTTAGACTTCTGAGTTCATTTTGCTGCTGCCATCATGTGTTACATTGAAGATTAATGAGCCCATCCCAGGATCCTGTGAAGTTTCAACAGTGCATGAGTTACGACGGAGTCATCTTCTCCCTCGGCTGCACACTCAGGAGGAGACGGAATTCATGCGCTGTTGAAATGAGACTGTCTAGTCCACACAATGCATGGGTTTCCCTTCTTCTCCTATTAAATCCATCAGACCATACACCAAGAGGCTAAACGCTGCCCTCCACAGTTCGAAGTCCTGAATCACAGTTCTCCTGCCCCTCAAAATCTGTTGATTTAAGCTGTAAATCAGCCAAAACCTCCCAAAAATCTGGTATATTCTATCTGATGTAAAACAAACATATTATAAATATATTTTGTTTAAACGGAGTTGTATAAGTAATAGTAGAATTTATTGTTTTTTTCTGTTGTACCAGTTAATTAGTTTTGTGATTAAGTGAATATTTCATGTAATACTGGAATAAAGGTGATGTCCCGGATCAGATCACTGTCTCGTCTACCTGAAAGCCCCACCCACTGGGTCCAATGACAGACGGGGAACCATACAGACTACTTTGCGTTTCATTCCCAGAAAACACTACACAAACAGAAATACTTTAACATTATGATGGAGTGTTATTTACTCAGTTAATCTGTCTATTCAGTTTCCACACATGAACTCTTTCACACTTACAGGGCTGTGGAGCTGCAGTATCGCCACCAATTGAGGCAAGTAGCCCAAGATGTGATCAGACCACTGATGAAAGGGCTCCGTTCCTTCAACCATGTCTCAGAGATGCTCCTGTGCTTTGAACCAGGCGTCATCCTCAATTCCAGAAGCCAGCATTTTTATGCCATCAGACAGCAGATTAAGAAGATGAATCAGCAGTTGCAGGAGTCCCAGTACATCGCAAACACTGAGCGCCGACGCATAGACGGAGAGACCGAGCATCTCACTGCAGAGCTGAGTCGTTTAGCAAATCAGAAAAGCCAGACAAT